>NC_060274.1:85509219-85753317 GCF_021613505.1 Equus quagga | reverse complement strand
CCTTTATCCACATTCTTCCATGGTGTGCTTCCACACACTCTCATCTGCTTTTATTTGATGGAGCAAAACATTAAAGTACTGAGAAACATTATGAACCAGTAGGATAATGTCATCATATTGTCATCATTCTTCCATCTACCAACTGCACTGAGCTAAGTGCATTACAGAAAGTCGCTGAAGGAGAGTATTGCTTCAGATATCAAAACTTTGTTGTAATGTGTATTGAAAAACACTCTCAGCTTTTTACTTTTTCACACTATCATGATGCTAAAAACTTTCAAATTTTAAAATAGTTGAATTTATCAACTTTTCTTTTAAATTTTTATTTTGCAGAAGGGTATGTTCTGCAAAAAATGATTCCTTACCAAGAGGTCAAGAACCTTTCTCTATACTCTTTCCAACACTTTAGATTTGGGTTTCCATAGACAGCTATTTAGTGAATCTGGAATCGATTCTTATTTCAAATGTAAGATAGGGATTCAACTGTTTTTCCATATCAATAACCAACCGATCCTAGTAGTACTCATTGAATAGTTCATTCTTTCTCCACTATACTGTAATACCACTGCTGGCAAATTTATTCATTTAAGAAACATACAGCATCTATTATGTGCTGGCACTTTCTAATATTTAACTCACTTAAACCTCACAACAACCCTATGAAGTTGGTACTATTGCCTCATTTTACAGATTGAGGGAGAGAAAAACTAACTTGACCAACATCACACAGAGAATTAGTGGAGGGGCTGGAATTTGAATCTTGGGAGTCAACTCCCAAGAGTCTATGCTCTTAACTCCAGTGTCATGCTATCCCTCCATAGATGCATGAGTGTTTATGGACTCTTTTCTGTCCCACTGGCCCATGTCCTTTCCATACTGTTTTAATTAAGTCTTATCATGAATTTGTATAAGACAAGTCCACAGCAGCATAGTTTTTCTCCTTCATGAGTGTCTTGACTGTTCTTGGCTCTTCACTCTTTGGCCCATGAATATTTTAGAATCAACTTATTGAGTTACATGAAAAAACTAGTTGAGGGGCTGGCCCCATGGCCGAGTGGTTAAGTTCGCGTCCTCTGCTTTGGCAGCCAGGGGATTGCCAGTTCAGACCCAGGGTGCAGATCTACACACCACTCAGGAGGCCACGCTGTGGCAGCATCCCACAAAGAAGAACTAGATATGCAGATGTGGTGCATCTGGCTGAAAAAAACAAATCTTACGTTACAATGGGGTTGTCAGTTGGCAACATCTATTTATTGAACACAGCATAGAACACTGTTCTAGGAAGGGACCTGCAAGGATATACAACTATGTCCTGGGGTTTTGGGGAGGAAAAGAAAAGAAAACCTAATTGAGATTTGATCAGGATAGTATTAACCATACAGATTAATGTGGGATGAAGTGACATCTTTATGACACTGAGCCTTCCTTTCCACAACATGGTATACGTCCACATTTATTTTACATCTTCTATACTATCTTTCAGTGAAGTTTTAAGTATCTTTTGTAGGACTTATTCTTAATATACTTATTGCCATTGTAGTTTCTGTTGCTGTTAATGTTATTATTCTAAAAAAAAAGTTATTTTTCTTACTGAGATATGAATGTAACTGATTTTCATATGTTGAGCTCATATCTGGCAACCTTGCTAAATTCTTATTAATTTTCATAACTTATCTAATATTTATTCTTTGCTTTTGTTTTAAAATCATTAATACATAAGTATAGAATTTTACTGAAAGTTTTCTCACTTTTATTAACCTAATAAGGTATTTCTCCTTAGTCAATGTCATGAATTACACAAAACAATTTTCTAATCTCATAGTGTCTTTGCACTCCTAACGTAAATCCAATTTGCTCATGAGGCATTATCATATTTTAGATATATATTGATGAATTTGGTTTGCTAACATGTTTTTGGATTTTTGCATTTATGTTCTTAAATGAGAGTGCCTTCTAATTTTCTTTCTTAGACTGTCCTTGTCTAATGTTGGTAGCAAGTTTATACTATCCCCATAAAATACGTGGGAGAACCTTCCATCTTTTTATACTTTTTGTGCAGTTTATGAATGTTAACATGGTATTCTTTGGATGTCTGGTAGAATTTGTTACCAAACTGTCTTTGTAGGCCTGTTTTTAGGGTTTTTTTTCCCTCAGGGTTAGTATTAATAACTAGTTATTAGTTGACTGAGATTTTCTATTTCTTTTTGAATCATTTTTATAATAATATAGTTTTTAAAAACTGCCCATTTTGATTTTTGGGTGTTCTTTGTTTTTTTGAGGAAGATTAGCCCTGAGCTAACATCTGCTACCAATCCTCCTCTTTTTCCTGAGGAAGACTGGCCCAGAGCTAACATCTGTGCCCATCTTCCTCCACTTTATAAGTGGGACACCTACCACAGCATGGCTTGCCAAGTGGTGCCATGTCTGCACCTGGGATCCCAACCTGCGAACCCCAGGCTGCCGAAGCAGAATGTGCGCACTTAACGGCTGTGCCACTGGGCCAGTCCCATTGGGTGTTTTTTTTGTTTTTTTGCTGAGGAAGATTCACCCTGAGCTAATATCCGTGCCGATCTTCCTCTATTTTTTAGTATGTGGGCTGCCAGCACAGCATGGCCACTAACAGAGCAGTGTAGGTGCACAGCCAGGAACCGAACCTGGGCCACTGAAGCAGAGCACAGTGAATTTAACCACTAGGCCACTGGGGCTGAGCACCACCCCTCATTTTGTTTTGATTTTTTAATTGAAGAGTATAAAATTTTTCAGAGAATTTTCTGATTATTTTTCATTTCTGCCATGTCTGAAGTTACGTGTCCCTTTTCTTTCCTATACTATTTATTTTTTCCATCCAGAGACAGCCTTGCCAGAGGCTTATCTATTTTATTAGCCCTTTCAAAGAACCAACTTTTGGCTTTGTTGGTCTCTATTCTAGTGTGTCATTTTTAATTTCATTATTTTCTTCTCTGACGTTTATTATTTTCTTCCTCCTATTTTGTGTTTATTCTGCTGTCATTTTTCTAATTTCTTAAGAAGCTGGCTATTGATTTTCAGTCTTTCTTTTCACTCCCCTCTAGAAAAATGTCAAAAAGGTTTTCACTATTATTCAGTTCCAACTATTTTCTAAGTTCCATTATGATTTCTGCTTTGATCCACAAGTTACTTAAAAGTATATGTGAAGATTATTTATCTTCTATTACTGATGTTTAACAATGATCAGACGAAGGCTTTCTGTGTGGTACTAATTCTTTGTAGGTTGCTATGACTTGCTTTATTGGCAAAGTACACAATCAATTTCTATCATACTTCATGTGTGCTTGCAAAGAAAATGCACTAATTGCTGGGTGCAGATACACACACACTCATTGGATCAAACTTGTTAACTATATTGCTCAATTGTTCTAGGTCTTAACTCATTTTGCGTGTGTCTGTTTGACTCAATAGGTGGGTTGAAATTTCCCATTATGACAGATGTGTCAATTTTTTCTGACCTGTATAAAAATAATGCGACTATGTTCTTAGGTACACAAAAAATTATATTTTATACACTTTTATCATCATTATATTAATAATACTTTTGCTATAAAGTTTATTTTGTCCAATATTAATTTAGCTTTGTTGGTTTTCTTTCAGTGAATATTTGCCTGGATATAGTTTTCTATCCTCTTACTTTCATATTTTTCTATATCCTTATGTTTAAGTGTGTTGCTTATCAACAGCACATCCCAATCTTTCAATCTGTTTTCAACTGGTGAGTTTCTTCTATTTAGCTTTATTATAATTACTGATATTGGATTTATTTTTTCCTCTTTATTTTGTACTACTTACTGTTTCCTCTATGCTTCCCCCCATCTCCACCCTCTGCCTTTAAATAAAATTCCACCTTATTCCTTTTACTGGCTTGAAAGTTATGGTTTTCTGTTCTCTTTTTTTCTTAAATAATTTTTTTACCTATAATTTTTCCTGTGTTGCTGTAAAACCAAGAATAAATACTTTATGAAACCAGATAGGCTCTGGTCAGACATGGCTGGAATCTCAGCTCTTCCATTTACTAGCCTCGTGACCTTAGGGAGATTTCCTATAGTCCCTCAGCTTATTTCCTCAGTTGTAAATGAGATGGTTGCAACGCTTACATGAGATAACCTATTTAAGAAGCTATGGACAATACCTGGGGTCACAGCAAACGCTTAACACATGGCAGATTTTTGAATAAAAACAGATGTGGGCTTAAATCTTGGTTCCTGCAGGGAAAAAAGACCATTACCTTTTAAGAAATGAGGTGAGGAAGTTTCAATGAAGAAAAAACCTTTTCAGCCCTAACTATAGTGTCTGAAACTTTGAGAAAGACCTTTTACTCTTGTATCAACTTGGTTAACCTGGTGAACATAAACTTACCCTTTGTGATATATGCATAGACACGGCAGTCGTGCTATAGTATCCCCCTGCTGCAGTTCTTCAAGGCATATTGCACATTCCCCAGCATCTTTACTCAGTATATCCTCTGAGGAAAGAGAAAATGAATTCAGGACAATAAAACTGCAAGAAGAATTACATCAATGCTAATTTATAAAGAGTGGTGTCTGGCATATTTGGTCAGAAATACATAAAACTCAGCATCCATATTTGAAATACTATTCATAAATCAGTGAATAACGTTTACCTTTACTTATAGACAGTCTCTCTCGTTTCCATTTCATTGAGGCATTACAGTAAGCAAGAACAGTATAGAATTCCTCAAACTGCAAAGGATTTTGCTATAAAACTTTACCAGTCAAGTCAGTTATTTGTATTTTAGAATTCATTTTCCTTCTTTTACTAATCAATATTAAGCTGGTGCCCAAGATAGTTCAAAAAAGTTTAGAGTGTAATGTGGCTGAAAAGACATGAAAATGGTATTATAATTTTTAAAATTCTAAAATAATGAAATTGGATAAGTTAAAGAAATTACCCTGAATATAGGATTTTTAATAAAATCTGCTGAACTCAAGAAAATGCAAAGGTAGATCAAAGCTTTTACGTAGATTCTGAAGAAATTTTGGAAGTGAGGATTTCAGACACTGAATGCAACAATTCTTAATCTTTTCCAGGACAATGCAAAGCCCACCCCAGGCGGCAGTGAGAGTGGCTCCCAGGGGCCCTGCAGGTCTTTAAACACTATGTAAATGCCACTATGGTAACATCCGTTCTAAACCAAACATTTCTTTTGGAATAAAAAGTTCTCTCAACTTGTCTTATACTGAAAATTTAATTAGTTATATTTTATAAATGCTAAATTTTAAAAGGACCTTGCCTAAAATAGAATATGTTAGCTGGATATACTTTATGACTCTTTTTAAATGAGGAATAACTAAAACGTGCCATTACTGAGGAGTATAGTATGGAGAAACTGTTGAGGAGTATACTTTGTCAATAAGTTTAGAGAATGAAAAGTTTAAAGCAGGAGTGTGCAATATGAATTTACACCACAAATAAATTACTGTTCTTGGAAATAAAAATCAAATAAGCTAGAGGGGAAAACTGCACAAATCTACACCTAAATGCTGGAAGAGCAAGGTAGGGAAGTTTCCTCAAATTAAGTGTGTCTGGTAGTACCACACCTCCTATAAAAACCAACAGATTTAATTGTACATATATCTATAATAGTTCCTTGTAGAAAAATTCATTCCATAAGAAGTAGTTCCCCCTTGAGTTACTCATTTTGAGCCAGCACATTAAGAGGAAACACAGACTTGTTCAGTCTATAGAAGGGAAAGTACCAGCAGATGATTTACCCGCAAGGCTTCAGGGGGCAAGTGGGCAACTTCCGCAGAAAAACGAGATGCCTTGGCAAGAAGGGCTTCTACTTTCAGAATCTAGGGACTATGGCTGAGGTGATTTTAACTAACTACTGGGTAGCTAGCTCACAAGCTAATATATCACAATCAGAGACTTAATCAAAAAAAGATTTCTGGATAAGTAAAGCTGGGTAAATGGAAAATGATGCTTATTAACTATCCTCCTCAAGTGTCCTTTCCTCATTTTTCTTTTCTTGATCCTGGAGGTCCCACCCACTACCCTGACTCCACCCCCTCCCCCCCCCCCACCCCGCCCCAGCAACCCAAAGTCTTTCCTCCTTCTCTTGATCTCCATTTTTCCCTTACCGTGCTGAACAGCTTTCCACAGACAAGGAATCAGTTTAATGTAAAGCACCTAACTAGTGATAAAGTTAATTAGTATATGGAGACCCACAAAATGCAGGCCACCCCAGTGGCCCTGCCCACATCACAAATCTAAACCTAAATCAGCGGACACTTATGGGAAACATGTCACTGTCAAGGAAACCAAATATGCACCAATCACAACCCTCCAACTCTGCTCTAACTATAGCTGACCTTACCCTAGAAAAAGGACCCGCTGGCCTTATAAGGAAACCCCCACCCTCCTAGCCAATCACGACTTATTTCCACGTAGCCTCTTCTAACATTCTGTAAAACCTGCTCTTGCCCAAATTTCTTGGAAGTGCTTGTTAGGCACTGAACTGCCCCAATCCATGGATTGTTTTCCCTTGAATAAAGGACATCAAACTTGTTACTAAATTGTTTTAGTTTTGCCATTTGACACTAGGATGACAGCATGAGAACAAAAAGAAAAAGATCTGAAGGAAGCACTAAAAGATTTTAGTAAAGGTTTCTAATTCCAAATATTATGGCATATTCTCACTATTTAAGATTTTTTTCACCACAAAAATATACCACAGCATAATAATGAATCTAAGTTCCACAACAAACTCCAAAAAATCAACTATCACTTTTTATCAAGCCTAAGACATCAATGATTATAAGATGAACCATAGTGTTATATACCACCAAGAAGAGTGCTTCCATTAAACTATGACACAAATCAATTTTAAGACATGTCTCATTTTTCAGAGCTTCTAAAGTAAGAAAAAGAAGTGTCTTAGAATTGATGGATAGGGTAGCACATTTTCTATCTTTTGGAATACGTTAACAATGCATCTAGATTTAAGTCTAAATGGACTACAAAATCTCAATTATCATAAATTAAGAAAATGAGATAGATAAGCTTTTAGAACAAAAGACAAAGTATTGCCACATTTTTGCCATATAAGTCTATGTAACTGATTCTCAATACCAAATGAAAATAAGTAGAAATCCATTAAGTACACACTTCAAAATGCATTGCTCACAGAAAGATAACTGTCTTAAAATACTTTTATGCTGACTTATGATTACCAAGCCTCATTTCTTTATTACAAAAGATTTTTAAAAATCTTTGAGTTGGGAAAATTTTAATATCTTAAAAGGCCTAGGTTTTATCCTGTTTATAAGAAAATTTATTTACAGTACAACAAAGACAAATCCAACCTGCATATAATTAACAGAATGATATATTTTTTAAGTATGTAATGTTATCCTTTGCAGGTATTAAGTTAAAAAATCTTTTTAGTTTACTCTAGAACGTCATTTTAATCATAAGCTCCCTAAGCCCTAACAATAAAAAATAATCAGCACTGTATTTTCTATGTTAAGAAGGTACACCTATATACAAGAACAAGCCAAACACATTAATTTCAATGCAGAAGCAGTCCAATGTCCACTGTAAATAGCTTTGAGTGAAATGATCTCTACTCAGAAAATTAAAAGCTAATGTTAACACATAGCCACTGCCCAAGTGCATTTTGATGAGCAACGGAATTAAAAAACAGTTCACTCTCATGGCAAAACCTCAGTTACTGTCTCAAATAGCAAATGCTTAACTTTCAAATTAGAAAGTCTTATTTCCAATAGATCTTTGAAAGTATTTTTCATTTTTGAAAATTCACTATGCAATATGATTAATTTTTGCAACCCTGGGGTTTGGTAGAGTATTTCCCTCTCCGACCCTATTATGACAATGTCTTTTCATTCAAAGGAAAGTTTTGAGCTTAGTAAGGTGTAATTAATTACAATTTAGTAATTCAGAATTAAATAAGGCCTAAAATACCACTAAATTCAGGGCACTGAAGCATCTTCAAGACAGATGGGGAAAGATTATTAAAAATCTTTAGCCAATTAATTGAAAAGATTTATGAAGATACTATCTACAGGCAATAAGGGGTCAACACTTTAGGACTGGAATGCAATGAGGGAAGACTACTAAGTAGCCAAAATTGATAATAGAGAAGCAGAGAAGAGAATGCTCATAGATTTAACTACCCTGGTTGGCTAGTCTGGATTCCCCCCTCTCCACAAGCTCTGATCAACGGAGACACATCTGACATTGTGAACAGAAACTTCACTTGTGTTGCTTTTTCAAAAGTGTTGTTGATATCCTGCCTAAACATCTGGAACAGTAAAAGTTAAATCAGTATATTGCTTATCAGTCTAATTCTGTTTTATTCATATGGTCTATGAATTAATTTAGATGTACTGAAACAGAAAAAGAAGAATTAAACCCAGAAGAGAGCAATGATTTTCAACCAGAGATGGGCATTAGAATTACATGGGTATGCATTCTGTCTTAATACAGGGGAAAAAAAATTACATATACCTGGGCCCCATTCCTACAGATTCTGAAATAAAAACGTGCCTCAGAAATGCAATTGCTATCAAGGGAACAGCATATTGAAATAGAAGGAGCAGAAGATTTAAAGTTGAAAACTTAATAAACTATTAGTTAAGCTATGTAACCTCCAAAATGTTGGTAAACCTTGAGTTTTCTTCTACTCTTCCTTAATATTAGTATAATAAAGGTACTCAAAATATTAGAGATAAAATTTTAAAGAATTATGTGAAAAACTTTAGAGCTTATAAAAGCATTATATAAATTATTAGTGGTTTTTCTTTTTGATCAGCACCTGAGCTAACATCTGTTACCAATCTTTTTTTTTTTTCTTTTTCTTCTTCTCCCCCTCAGGCCCACAGTACATAGTTATATATTCTGGTTGCAGGTCCTTCCAGTTTTGCTATGTGGGATGCCACCTCAGCATGGATTGATGAGCAGTGCCATGTCCATGCCCAGGATCCGAACTGGCAAAACCCTGGGCTGCTGAAGCAGAGGGCACAAACTTAACCACTTGGCCACAGGGCCGGCCTCCAGATTATTAGTTTTTACCATCATTATTATCAGAGAGTACTTTATGGACTTCTCCAAAAACAAAGTTGGTGATTTTTCTATTTCTTTTTCTCCCCAATCTGGTATTCTAGTTGTTTCAACTTTACACAAGTCATAAATAATCCCATGACCACTAGACACTTCCAAAGAATACTCCTGACCTAGCCATTTCCAGAGACCTATTATAACTGCCAGGCTGGGAACAATTCCATGCAAACAACACTACCTACTTAATTTTTAAATGTTTTGGCTTCACTCTATATTTAAAAGCACTATAAATGTCCACTTTGTTACATGCTTTTACACCTAAGTAAGTCTTTTACTAATCCTATGAAGTAACTAACGTTACCTCCATTTTACAAGTTAAGTAACTTTACTAAACGTTTCTAAATTAGTAAGTCCTGGGGTCACTATTCAAATTTAGGCTAAGTCCTTGGCCTTTTTACTACTTCATGAATTTTGCTACAAGAAACAACTGCACTTTAAAATAGCAAAAATACTGAAGCAAATCAACTGTTTTAGGCAACATTAAGTTTGAAATACTCAAGATGGTGATGGCTACATATCTAGAGGAAGCATGCCCAAGACTGGTCACATGCTTTATCTTCTGGAGTTATTAAATTGTTGTAAAAACTGGTATCAGAAATGAGCTTACATTTTATTCCTTACACTTTACTGCTTACTTCCTTCTACTGGACAGAAAAACAGTCCTATCCAATAGAACTTCCTATGATGACAAAAACAATCTTTTATCTGTGCTGTCCCAAATGGTAGCTACTAGCCACAATATGGCCTAAAAGCAGCACTTGAAATGTGGCCAGTGCAACTTCACATTTTATTTAGTTTTTAGTAAAATATCAAACTTTAAAATATACAGTAAAGAATACACATTTATAAGCTAATTAAAAACTTCTGTAAATTGATATTTCACTTATAGCCTCGAGCTCTTAATTTGCATTGCCCAAAGAAATTACTTAAAATTCAAGCAGCCAAATATGCAAAATTAAAATATTTAGCAATTACAAGCACATATCCATATGGTTACTGCAGATCAAGACAACATGAAAAAAAGCAGACAGCCAAAATCCTTTTGGGGGGGAAAAGAAAGAAAGAAAGAAAGAAAGAAAACAACAACAACTAAGACCAAATTTGTTAGAAGCAGCCAAGAAAACTCCATGCGAAAATTTCATAATCATCACAACTTTATTTTCAGATCAAGCATCCAAACAGGTATATGATCTTTTCAGCAAAATACAATGCCAAGCACTATTATGGATCAGGCATTTTACCTGAAGAATTATTTTTTGTTCTTGAACCCTCAATGATAGTAGTAGAAAACAAAAGCAGCTGAAATGTGAAATAATCCCTAGAAAAATCAAGAATTAAAAAAATTCACAACATTAGTAAGAAGCAATTACTCAAAGAATGAAAAATTGGGCTCACATATACTTTCAGGTATAAAGTTATCTCTGAAGCAGTTAACATTAATATTCTAAATTATAGATTCATGAGCTATTACTGTGGTCAAAGATCACAAGGGGAATGAGAAATGATATTTAACAATGGGACACTGCCATTTTCAATGTAAGACAAATACATCAACAAAAACATGGGAATAACTTTTACTAAACTGTCTAAAACTCAAAATTCCTGGTTAGTGTCAGCTTTTATCCTTTTTAAAAACTTATTCTGGTTTGACTAGGAATTACTGGCTTCCTCTGCCTAGATGCCAGTGACAAATACTGCATCAAATGTTTTCCTTAGTTTGAACATAACTGAGAATTGACTAAACACATAGCCCGTTCCAGCTGCATTGTTAGAAACTTAATTGAAAATTAAGACTAATTCTGCAAAAGGAGATAGACAGAACTCGTGACCCTTCTGATGACTTCTAAAGAAAAACGTGAATACTTGGGAATATTTTAGAAATTGACATTTGGTGCCTCCCCCAAGAAAATCTAAGTAAAATAAAAAGGAACCCAAACTATAAACTCTAAAAGGTGAGATACACAAAAGGAACACTAATCAATACTTACAGATTTAGCTTTCTTGGGTCTTTTTGTTCCTAACTTGGCTAGAAAAGCTAGCTCAAGATTCAGTATTTTATAAAATTAGGTACCTAACAAGCTGCAAAAAGTCATACAAGTCACCTAAGAAATTATTAGTTTACCAAATTATTCCCCAATCTTCAAATCAAATTAACTTTCCTATGCCCCCTCCCTGTCACAATTCAACAATAAACCAAAATTCAAAACCAATTAACTGATTTTCTAAACCTTAAATAAGTGTTTTCCTAAATAAGATGTCCACATTACAAAGTAAAACAATATTTTGAAACTGCTGAATATATATAACAGAATAAAATATACTTTGAAGTAAACTTAAATTTCAGGTTCATTTTTATTTTGAATCACTGCAGAGAGAAAAACACCAGTCCTAAAAAAACAAAAAAGCTGATTAAGCTTAATTTATTACTGTAAACTTTTTAAGTCACATTAATGTATTAAATTATAATGTAGGCTCTTTGTGGCAATAAAAAGGAGTTAAGCAATCTGGGCAACATGATATAGCAAAACAAAAAATGAGTGTCACTTATAGACAATTCTGGGTTCTAATTCCAGATCTTCAATTTATCTAGGAATATAATGGGGATAACATTACCTACCTCATAGGGTAGTGGTAAGAATTAAATAAGATAATACCTGTTAAATGTCTACTGTACCTGGCAAGGAACAGATATGTTCTGAATACTAGCTATATGATTACTGTCAAGAAAGGACTCTTTCTGAGTCTGTTTTCTCTAATCTAAAGAAATGATGAAACCTGCTCAACTTGTCTCTGTAAGACTTGTGAAAATCCAATGAGACAATGTAAATGGAAGGCAATCTCTTGGAAAAAGAATAGGCTTGAACTTTGGACAATGCACAAACTTCCTTGAGGCTTGTTTTCTTCAAATAAATTGCAGGTCATAATACCTGTATCTCACATGGTCTTTATACTGATGATTAAAAATAACAGCTAATGACTGTGAAAATACATATAAGGCTCTAATAAAATGCTAGCTGAGTATAAACAAATTTTTACTACAGCATTATTGAAGTAAACTGAAAAAGTCAACTCAAATGGTATTATAGCAGGCAACAATACATACTATGTTATGTCAAAACTATCATCAGATTTATGATCTAGGATTCTATCTATCTTTGTTGAAATGAATTTGAGAGGGAGTATTACAATGTGTACGTCTACTGCTTTTTGTTGATTGATGCTCAAGTGTAATAGTCTTTCTCCTCTGCTTCCTCCTGAGGCCAGAGAAAATTAGCAGGCTGATTGATAAATATTGCACAAGGGTCACAAACTCAAAAGCCTAAAGGGGGAAAGCCAGAAAATGTTCAAGATGCAGTTCATCTTTTTAACTATTTTATAGGAAGAAAAGAACAGCACCATTGTGACAACAGATGCCAAATGAACTGGGCTTTGGTTTTAGGGATTAATAGGTAATCACAACAAACTGGTGCACATAGTCCTATTAAAGGGGTAGTCGCTACTATAGCAGAATATCATGTGGGAATGAAGGCCCAGTGTGGTCAGATAGCATATATTTAAAGTAGTTGCAAATTTAAGTTTTAGGGTGAAATTTTCATTTTCAAAATATTGACTCAACATTTTTGATACATAAAAATGTCTGTGAGCCAGATGTAGCCAATACTTTGCAAGCTCTGTATTAAAGAAATGAAGTAAATTTCACAAGGGCAGGGAACCCTATGGGCTCTGCTTACTCTAGCACTTAGCATGGTGTTTTGCACACAGTAAGCACTCGATAAATATTTTCTGAACAGCTAATGAAGCGAAAGATCTCAGGAGACTAGGGAAAACACCAAGCAACCAATAAACAGCCAATGGACAGGAAATGCCCCAAAGCCAGGGGGCTGCTGTTTCAGTGACTTGGGTGGTTTGTTTGCAGTCTGGTGACTCCGCTGAGCTCAGAGCTAATTTTTTTAAGCGTACCGGCTTCCTTATCCAAGAGGTTCCTATCAACCAATCAGCCAGAAAGCACCCATTATATGCCAAGTTTGTCAGCAAATACTCATAAGTCGATTAGTACGTATGGGTATTAAAAGTATGTATGCACAGGGAAGATATTTAAACTGTCCACTCCTGAGATAATAAAGCAACGCGTGAAACTCACATGTATCTGGAAAAAGCAAGAAGCTGAGAACCAACCAATAGCTCTAACAAGAACAGTCATGTAACATTAACAACAGAGTTCTTTCTTGATCCGGTTTCACTCACTACTAAATTTCTAAAATCACTGTGACTAATTGCTAGATCCTGGAGAATCTAAATCTAGATTTATTTAAAACCTGAGGAAATGAAACCACATGAAAATCAAGAAAGACCAAGTATGAAATGGATGTTTTAAACAATAGTTCTAAGGAGAGGGAAAATATACTGATTTAGAATGAGGTTTATTTGCTTTCAATGAGCCTGCTCAAAGTCTACCAATCTTTAAGTTGTCCAGGCAGTCAGTAGTACCTGAGTGAACCCCAGTGGGACAAGGGAGGAGGCTGCTCTGACACCGGAAGGAAACTACCAAGTTGGGTTGAGAACAGAAACTTCTTTCCTCACACCTTCAAACAAAAAGGCCTTAGAGTGTGCCAAGCTAATGACCACTGGAGAATATCTTCCATCTTCTATTTGAGAAAGAAATAACAGTATGATGTATATGTGTGCTGAGAGATTCTATATAACTGTTAACATTATATAATAGAAAAAAAGTCGTAAGCTATCTAAGTGCACACAAGCAATGTGAATGAAGGCAAACCAAGCTGAAAGACTGAAACAGACATCTACGATGGCGTCAGAACAAATGGAAGGAAGGGAGGCAGAGAGGGAGGGAGGGGATGATGACTTTATAAGTAAAAGTTCCTAGAACTAAAAAATCTAATTTTTAATTTAATATTTCAGAGCAAGGAGGGGAAAAAAAGGTCATTGTAGAAAACTAAATCAGTAATAATGCGAGCAAATCCAAAAAAACAAAACATCATGAAAGAAAACTTAAGACACAAAGGACAAATCTAGGAGCTCTAATATTGAAATTATAGGAATCACAGGAAGAAAAAGAGAAACAGGGAAAGAAATAATCATCAAAGAAATACGACAAGAAGATAATCTCTGAGCTGACTAAAGACTGGAGTTTTAGCATGAAAGGGCTCATGAAGTCTCAAGCAGCATTAGAGATGGCACTAGGATGGAAAAACACTTCAACAGATTTTCCAATCTTTAAAAAAAGAAATCGATCTACAAGCTTCCAAACGGAAAGAACAGTTAACTTAAAATGAAAAAATAATGAGACCCAGGCTAGACTTTTCACCTAAAATACTGGGAGTTAGAGAGTAGAGGAATTTAGAGACTTAAAGGAAAAAAAAAAACAAGTAAGAATATCCTATATTCAGCCAAGACAGTAATCATATATGTGAAGGCAAACAAAAAACATTTGGGCATCCAACAGCTCATTAAACATACCATCCATGAAAGGTTTTCTAAGGAAATTACTCACAGAAACATTCTAACAAAAGAAAATTAAAATAAGAACAAAAATTTCAATATCCAGAAAGAGAAAAATGAAGAGTACAAAAAACAGCAGTGAGCAACGAAATATGTATAAGTAAAATTTAAAACTAGATAATACTGTGATTGAAACTGTAACAAAACTACAGGTTTTGAAAGAAAAGTAATATTCCACCAGTGTAAACTTAATGATGTAGAATGTAAAGTCTAAATTATTTCATAATATCCAGGAGTTAGAGATAGAGGGGGAGGGGAGCACAGGAGAGGGAAGTGAACAAGAATAATATATTAGGGGGAAGAGCACAAAGCAAACTCCCAATTTTGATAGAATAAAATAGAAATATATGTTTAAAGATACATATTAAAGTAAGGTAACCAACAGAGAAATAAAAAGACACATAGTAAAAGTTCTGAATTAATTTGGAAGAAAGGGAAAGCAACTCGATCAATCCAGAGAAGGCTGGGAAAGAACAAGGTAAAATAAATAATAAATACAAAACAAGAGAAGGAACACCACCAAATCTTCCAGCTATAATATAAATGTATGTGTGTTGAACAGTATAACAGAACACCATATATCCACTATCTAGCCTCAACAAATCAACTTATTTGCCATGAATTTTTAAAAAACCATAGAGAAACATAAGGAAGCAACTATCGTAGAGCACATATAAAGATATAACAGCTCAGGAGTGAGGATGAAAAAGAACAGGGAAAAACACTATCACAAAATGAAGGTGAAACTAGAAAGAGCATAAGGAAGAACCAGACGTTCCTGAAACCATAGTGAGGGACACAGAGTCAGAAACAAGAAAAATAAACTGGAGATGAAGAAAACATTTAAGAATTAAACAAAGAAAAGTCATCTATGGAAGACAATAAAAAAGAGATCTACTGCTTATCTATAGTCAAAAATAAAATCCAAGAAAACATTGCAGAAACAAAAACAGATCAAGATCTACATATGTAAAGGGCACATTGAGTCCTAGAAAAAACTAATCATGAAAAATCAATACTATTTAAAATATATCCTAGTAGATACTGGTCATAAAAAACAGAGTTCTTTGGGCATCCGGCAAAAAGAATGTCAATTCTAAAAGGAAGGGAAATTAGGCTGGTCTTAGACTTCACCATGGTAGACTTTTATAAGATGAGAACAATGCTTACAACATCCTCAAGTAAAGAAAGTGTAACCCAAAGGTTTTACACCCAAACTGTTATTCAAAAAAACAACGAAAAACCCAAAGACAAGCAATATTAAACATGCAAGAAGTCTAGGGAACTATTTTCCATGAGCCCTTTTCAAAGGATTTATATGAGGATGAACATCAGATAACCAAGAGATGCCTGAAAAACTAAAGCAAAAGGATTGCCGGTGAGAACTGAATCTACTTAACTGTGAGACTGAAACAAATGTGGGAACTATAATTAGATAAAGTATAAATTATATACCTAAAAAAAGTTAAAAGTTAATTATTGTCTTTAATAATTGGGTGTCAGAAAGTATCATTTAAAGCTAACAAAGCAAATAACATAAGTATAAATATATTTAACTAGCATAAGAGTAAACATTAAGATAACATAACAACTAAAATTAGGACAGAGAAGAAGGAAAGAGAGAGGAAGTACACTCATTTCATCATTGCTCATAGAAAGAAGTTAATAATCTCTAAAAATATGATCATTAAGGTTATTATACAGTTATACTTACGAAAGTAATCGCTAAAAAAAAGAAATATAGTCCTTCCTAATTAAAAGAAGGAACATACAGAACAAAGAAAAACTGGCCACTTATGAAAAAAGAGAAAGAAAGAAAAGATTAGGTTGGATCCCAAACAAAATTAGCCCCACATTGTACACAAGAAGCATACCCAAAACAAAAAGATGAAAAATGAAAATAAAAGGGAAACATTTATCAGGCAAACACAAAAGAAAGAAAGAATTACAATCTTAATATCAGACAAAGTTGAATATACTGTGAAAAGCATTAAAGGAGACACAGGACAATTTATAATACTAAAAGATGCAATTTGAACCTAAGCTATAATAATTATGAATAACATATGCATAGCGTCAAATAACATAGCATCGACACTCATAAAGCAAAAAAGTATAGGCAATACAGACAAAAAGAGAAACAGCATTAGGAGACTTTAATTCACCTTAGTCCATGACAAATCAAGTAAAAAAAATGAGGATGGATATAAAAGACCTTTTAAATTGAACATGAATATGGAACACTGGCCAAAAATGACCATATATTAAACCACAAAGAAAATCTTCAAAATTAAAATATAGAAATAGTACAGTACCTCTGATAACAATATAGTAAAACTAGAAAACAAATAGGAAAACTAGAGGGAAAAAGCCTCTAACACCAGGGAATTTAAAAATGCTCTCTCAAATAACTTGTGAGTTAAAGATGATGTCTCCCCAAAATACAGAGTATCTAAAGAAACAAAAAGTATCAATGATGAAAAAAATCACCACATATCAGAATCTATGGGAACAGGGCTGAAATATCTTCATAGGAAAACTCATACCCTTGCAAAACTTATGGTGAAAAATAAGAAAGAAAAGAAAGGAAGGGGGAAAGAAAATAAATGAATTAATACTCCCAACACAATAAACTAGGAAAAGCAAACCTAAGAAAAGCAAAAGAAATAACTAATATAAACAAAAGCCTAATATATGAATTAGGAAACAGAAAAAGGAGACCTAAAAGAATCTAAGAGCTTATTCTTGGAAAACAACAACAACAACAATCAAAATAGCCAATAATAAAAAGGGTGAGGGGGAGCAAACAGAAATACCTAGGAAAAAAATTGGGGTTTTCAAAATCATATAATGGTAGAAATAAAATATGATTTCAAAATCATATAATGGTAGAAAGTAAAGAATCCATAAGAGAGTACTTTGCTAAACAGTATGCAGCAATGAAGTAGATAATTTTCTGGGAAACATTAAGAAGCAAAACAGATGTAAGGCAGAAGTCCACATAGATCAGTTTCTGTATAAGAAATCAGAGATAGCTGTCTAAGAGTGATCCTCCAAAAAAGCATGAGGCCCAGACACTTCCATAGGGAGTTTCACCAAACTTTTCAAGTTCAGATGATTTGAATGCTATTTATACAGCTTCAGAGTACAGCAAAAGGAAATCTAAATTATTTCTTCTGAAGCAAGCATAACATTGATTCTAAGACTCTAAAAAGATTACCTCCCAAACTGGTCCAACTTCATTTTTGCAAAAATCCTAAATAAAATGCTAATGAATACACTCCAGCACTACACTGAAGGTAAAATACTAAAAGTATTATCAGAAATAAAAATGCACATACATCCCTGACCAAGCAAGGTTTCAAGGACCATATCCCATAGACATACTCTTACAAAAGACCAGGAACAATTTAACGCCCATCAACAAGGGACTGGTTAATAACATGTGGTTCATCCACCTATGAAATATAAGGTAATTGTAAAGAACGACAAAGCTGAGTTAGAATATTTCCAGGATATAGTATTAAAAAAACTCAAAGTTCAGAACAGTTTACAGCATGATATCACTGTGTAAAAAGTGTGTGAGGGCGGAATATATGTAAATATTTGTTTGCATATGCATTAAATATCTCTGGAAGGATCACAAGATAGTGGTAGTATTGGCTACCTCCGGAAAGGATGACTGAGGGACTGAGGTGAGAAGAGATGTCTTGGGATATCCTTCATATCTCTTTGCTTTGAAACCATGCAAGCATATTACCTATTCAAACATAACATTAAAATTAATTAAAAGAAAAGAATGGTGCTGGCCTGGTGGCACAGTGATTAAGTTCGTACGTTCCACTTTGGTGGCCCAGGGTTCACCGGGTCAGATCCCGGGTGCAGGCCTACACATCGCCTGTCCAGCCACGCTGTGGCAGCTGTCCCACATATAAAGTAGAGAAAGATAGGCACGGATGTTAGCTCAGGGCTAACCTTCCTCAAAAAAACCAAAAACCAAAAACCAAAAAACTCATTAAAAGGAAAAAAAAAGAAAGGGATGAGCAAAGATAGCAGACAAATGCAAATAAAAGGAAATTGTCGGGAGACAATTCTCCAAGGGTCTCTCATGTTTCTGCATGTCTTAGACTATCTTTCCAAGGAACTCTGAACAGCAAACAGCCTTGGAAGATAGGGTGTGTCCCCTCCAGAGCAAAGGCTAGACATGCTTATTTCCCACAAGAAAAGACTCAGGTTCCCTAAACTCAAGGTTCTTCCTTTGTAATGAACCTTACTGAGTGTGCAGATGTCACCTGGCCCTCTTCACATCACCCTGTAAGAACTGGGGTTTGAGGAGGTGGCACAAGAAAATGCTGATATTCTGGCTATTGCTATGAGTAATAATAATAAAAGTCCTTTGATTCTGTTTTCTGTCAGAATCCATGAAACTGTGACATGCTTACTTGTTAGCTTGCAAATAGAGTAAAATCTCAGACCCTTCATAGTTTTTGACAAGCATAAGTCAAAACAGTATTAGATAAAGCAGACTAGAGAAGTATACTTTATAATATAAAGAGATTCAATCCAAATGGAAAACGTCATAAATATTTGTACAAATAACATGGCTACAAAAATACAGCCAGAAAAAAACTGCTGCAAGGCATACTTCACCAAAAGGAACTTAAAAGACTTCAAATATAAAAATTGACAAAATTACAGCCATAGAGGGGATACTCTCACAAACTTCTTCCAAGATTTGTCAGACTATGTAGGCCAAATATAAGCAAGGATACAGAGTATTTCAATAATACAATCAATTTATTGGAAGGACATATATATATGTATTTAAAAAATAACAGCAGAAGTAAATTTTTTATTCTACAGAAAACATCACGTTTCTCTTATATCCATGAATTACAGAGCTCAATGATGTACTCAGCCACAAAGAAAAAAACAATAAATTGCAAAAACATAGATATTATGGGTAGCATTACTAATATCAAAATCAAAATGACTTCCCATTACACATATCCCTCCCTCCAAAAATTTATCTTCAAAATTGACTCTTTTTTTTCTAGTTAACCTCTGAATCAAACAGATTAAAATTGAAATGAGAAATTATCCAGAAATTAACAAAAAGAACATTTCATATTAAAACCTCAGATGTAACTCAAGCTCTAAGAAAAATATATTTCTGAAATAATTTTATTATTAAAATTGAAAGACTAAAAAGAAATAAACTAAGTAGCTTTATTTAGTACTTAGTATTAATAAATTAGTAGCTTTATTTACAACTCTAAAGTAGCTTCTTTAAAAATATCAATTAAATAAATATATGCCCTTTTAACTAGCTTGACTAAGGTACAAAAGCACAAAAACAAAAATACAAAACATTAGAATGAAAAAGGTAACATAAAAGATATTAAAAAGACTAAAATAATTGTAAGAGAATGTTATATACAATGCTATGGCAACTAATTCAGAAATGTAGAGGAAAAGGATTATTTTCCAGCAAAATACAAATTCCCAAATTTGTATATTCCCAGGAAGTGGAAGAACTGGAATACACTAACAATAATCACGGAAGTTAGAAAGACTCAGAGATCTACCTTTAAAAGGACAGATGGTTTTAAAGTCAAATTCTGTCTGATATGAAAAAAAAAAAGTACTTCCTGGGTTATTCAAATTATTCCAGAGCAAAGATGAAAAGCTTTCCAATTCATTTTACTAGCATAATTTTTAGCTAGCATAAACTTGGTAGCAATGTTTTAAGAGTAATAACCCATGATTAGAGTTAAATCCAACAACATCAGACATCAACACAATTCAACATTAGAAAAAAACCTATCAACATAATTTTTTAACAAATAAAAAGGGGGGAAAGCATTAAATAAAATTAAGCTGTTTTCTGCTTTAAGTAAAAGAGAGAGGAAAATGACATATATACGATAAAGATGATTTACCAAAACTCAAAGCAAACATCTTTTAAAAAGACTAAAGATACAGAACAAGACAGGCATGCCCACTGGCACCACTGTTATCTATATCGTTAAGCTTCAAACTAATGCAGTTAGACAAAGAAACAAAATAAGTGCACAAACAGTTGAAAACATTATCTTCATCTGCAGATGACAGTTGCATATCTAGGAAATCCAAGGACTCACCTACCACCAATAGCTTCTCTTTAGACCAGCAAAACCAAGCTTGAAATTCAAATGGTGAAAATAAACGCCATTCATAACAGTAATAAAATTATAAAATACTAAGCATATACTTGACAAATTTAACCCTAAAGACAAAGGTTCTCAGTGAATCAAAAAAATGTAGAGACAAACCACATTCTTTGATAGATAACTGAAAATCTTAAAAAACAGCATTGAGCAAAAGACGGTATACATCTTAGTGATTTTAAAAAGGGTAAAACACGTTGAGGCTAACTGAGTTTTATGTTAAGGAACAATAAACTATATTCACGCATCTGTACTCTGTATATAATAAACACAAAAAGTCTAAAGGTAGAAAGTAAGTCTTCATAATAGAAGTCTTCTGCATAAGAATTCCACAATATAAAACCCAAGAAAAGTAACTCACATTTTCCCTCCAAAACCTGGGGAAAAGAAAATTATAGTCTTTTGTTGCTGGGACTTAGAACTGTAGCTCTCATTTCCCTAAATCTCTTTCATCCACTATTGTAATGTTGATAATAAACTAAGGTTATGTATTTCAAGTTATACACATGCGACATATACTGCTCTAGTGTGTACTGGGGGGTACTCAAAATCAGAGCACAGACGGCACATTTAAAAGATTTGGAAGAACACTCTTTTACATCACAACAAATGGAAATGTTAAAACTAAAAAAGAATTCGAAGAATGTACGGTTTGCCTCTCAGGATTAAGTCTTCAGGTTAAAATCTACTCTTCTGTATTGATTTACTGATTGACAGATGAACTCAGATACATTTATTTTATACTTTAGGTTGTAATCCAATACCATGCTGTCTTAATTTTGTTGCTCAAATTATTCTTCGGGAGCTATTTCATATTGGCTCCTGTGTCCCTTTGACATGCCCTCAACTTTTTGGTTTTTGAACACTTCCTTGCTACAGAAAATATAAGATCTCTGGGCTCTTCTTTATTTTCTCTGCTCCAGCCCTGGAAATCAGCCATTTCTCCAAGGAGCCCTGGTTCTTTTTACCGAAGAATGATATTTAGAAACCAAGATCTGGGTGCTGGGTGTCAAAGATTTTCAGTTATAAAAAAAGTCTCTCATATCAAAAAGCATTACCAGGAAAGGCCTAGGAATTGAGGCGAACGCTAAGGAATACAGTTTAAAGGGATTAAGATAAAAGGAGACTCAAGTAACAATAATCTAGGAGGTGCTGACAGGTCAAGAAGCCTGGAGATTCCAAAATCAGTCTAGTGGAAAATGAAAGAAATAAAGCAAATCATAAAGGCAAAGGAGTGGGACTTTCTAGACTATCTGTCTTTATTACTTTATTGTTTTATTACCTTAATACACTGTCAAAATGTTAAGAGTTAAATACAATTCCCAAAAAAGGCAGAGCCATTATGTTAATATTGCCTTCCCTGAAACAAAACCACTCAATGGCTGGGAAGACACTTCTCAAGGTCATCGCTAAGGCAAATCCAGGGCAGTGTTTTGAATTATTAGGGCCAAGGTGACTTAAAGGGGGAGGAAAAGCATTATAAAAACAAAAAAAAAAAGAGACACAAGTAATAAATGGTCATTGAAAAAATATGCATAAGCATTTCTTTAACAGTCCTCTCTAAAATCTTTCTTGAACAAAATATTCATTGACCTTCTGCAAAATCCTTACTCCTCCCTTTTGGAAAAATTCTTTAAAAAAAGGAAAAACAAATCACATTTTATAATTTTCACATTTTGGAAAGATTAACAGCCCTCAAATATCGTTTAGAGCAGCTAGGTACTCTCTTACAATCTCTTTATCCCAAATGGAGTCACTCCACTGCCAACTCTCAAGTTACCTGTGATTCCTCCCTCCCCCTTTCCAGCCATCACTAAACCCATTTCATCCTTTCTTATAATGCCTTTGACATCTGTCTCTTTCTCTTTCCAATATATCATCTAACCACTTCCCAAATAAAGTACCACACGTTCTCTAAACTGGTATTTAAGAAGTTCTTTTCCTTACAAACACTTTTGCAAATTAATACTAAAATTAATCTTCCAAGCTCCAAATAATTTATTTAAAAAATTCATTATGCAGCCATAATTTATTTTTTCACCTTCAATTCTCTTTTATCATTCTCCCTTGCTCCAGACTATACCTGTCTAGTTGTTATTTCTAAACATGTCCTCCATTTCTCTGCAAATCTTACTAATGCTTTCAAGGTCTAGATTAAATGTCTAAATAGACTAATTTATCTTTTACTATGTACATACGGGTAAAATATTTTGTGAAATGGCAAAACTGTTGACAGACATGGGCTGAATTCTAGCTTTACACTTATATAGAGGAAACATAAAAATGAGATAAATTTGGAAATGCATTTTATTAATATTTGTATGAGAATCCATTTAAAATGACAGTCTGTCAATACCACATCTTAAACCAACATAAGAACTGTGGCCAGGGAAAAAAATCTTTTTCCTTTTGAGGACAGCTATGTTGGTTCACTTAGTTTCCTGCACTCCAAAAATCTTTTTAAGGTCTCTGTTTTGTTTCTTCTTTTGATTTCTTAAAATCAAGAAAGTTTACTTTGAATGTTGGAATGATTAAAAAAAAACACCAAAAATGACATTATAAAAGTGATACAAGGATAAGGAGAACACAAAAAAGGCAAGGCTTATATAAAGATCTATGAAATGATGAGACAAATTAAGAATCAGGAAACAAAGAAAAAAAGATGTCATCTTCCTTCTCAAATTTTATTAGTGAAATCAGAAATGGAATCTGAAACTGACTTCATACTTTGAAGATCTATCAGAACTTCCTTCTCACTGAACTACGTATTTTTATTTCACTTTCTATTCTATTACCTTATTTTATAATAAGACATACGGAAAGAATGTACCTCAAGATAAACATATTTATCCATGTACAGACACAGCTTTTTACAGTATTTCTACTTCTATTCAGAATATGAAAGGATCCATACTTCTACAAAGATTAAGGAATCTGACTATCATCAAATTTACATTTCAGATTTCAGCTGTGTAGGCCACCATGTTACTTATAAAAAGTAGGAAAATATTTTTTCATTAAATTGCAGCTTTAAATTGTCACAGCACATATAAGAGCAAGTAGTCTTCCTAATTATCCTCCCACCTCCTACTTCTCCAGAACTATTGCTGCTATGCAAGATTTTTAGACATCTAATTTGAAATTTAACAACTATGGGCTTTTAAAAAATATATATCAAAAGAATTTTAGATTTGTTAACATGTTAAATATGGCGCCTATATGTGTTTACCTCTCAAAGTCAAAGGTAATATTTCTTAGTAGTAACAACAGGTCTTGTTTACTTAGCGCTCTCTACTTACAAAGAACTATGCATGATTTCTCATTTGATTTTCACAATAACTCTATGAAGATAGGCACGACTTCTGGTCCTAAGTTTACAGGAGACAAAACCAAGACCAAGATTACACAGCCACTACAGGATAGCATGGACATCTGAACTCAGCAAGCTGAATTCAAAGTTTGTACTTTGTACACAGTACTGTTGTTCTTTATAATATTTTAAATGCACATCAGTGCTGCTTTTGAGCAGCTATATGTTAACAAAAGGGTAGTAAAATTGAATTTAGTGCCATATAAAATAGGTGCACAATTTTGGTAACTGGATAAGATGGTAACTATGGTAAACTGTTTGGATGACCATTTCTGGTCCATTACCTATATAAACACATGCTAAATTTTAAATTACTACACAAAACAAGAAGCATTTAGAAGTATTAACATAAATAGAAGAGGGTAAAATATTATTTTTCAGGTTACTTTAATATTTTTCTCTTTTAATTAAGATTATGATAGTTTACAACCTTGTGAAATTTCAGTTGTACAATATTTTTCTCTTTTTATTTGGTATTTGGTTAATGTGTCTCTAGGCATAAATTCATTTTTATTTATACTGCTCAGGATCATAGCGCTCCTTCAAATCTGAGAATTCCTGTCTTTCAGCAATTCTAGAAGGTTCTCTGTCATTTCCCTTCACATACTGCCTCTCACCAATTCCATCTCCCATTATGCGTATGTTACACCTTTTGTAACTGTCCCACAGTCCTTGGATACTCCAATCTGATTATTTTTAGTCTTATTTCTCTTTGCTTTCGGTTTTTGCGGATTCTACTGATATATCCTCTAGCTCAGAGATTCTTTCCTCAGCTGTGTCCAGCCCATTAAAGGCATTCTTCATTTCTGTTTCAGTGTTCTTGATCTCTAGCATTTCTTTTTGGTTCTTAGGATTTCCATCTCTGTTTACATTGCACATCTGTTTTCCATGCTGTCTACTTCATCCATTAGCACCCTGAGTATATTAATCATAGTTGTTTTAAATTCCCAGTCTGATAATTCCAATATTCTTGCCATGTCTGCTTGTCCTGTGTCTTCAAAAGAGAATTTTTTCCTGGTATGCCTTGTGATTTTCTCTTGATAGCTAGTTATGATGTACCAGGTGAAAGGAACTGCAGTAAACAGGCCTTTAGCAAGCCAGCCCTGATGGCCTAGAGGTTAAAGTTTATGGTGCTCTGCTTTGACAGCCTGGGTTTGGTTCTCAGGCACAGAACACCACCAATCATTTGTCAGTTGCCACACTGTGGAAGCAGCTCACACAGAAGAACCAGAAGGACTCAAAACTAACATATACAACTACATAATGGGGCTTTGGGGATAAAATTTTTAAAAATGAGAGAAAGATTGGCAACGAATGTTAGCTCAGAGAAAATCTTTCCCAGCAAAAAAGAGAAAAAAAAAAAAAACCCTACAGTGATGTCAAGCAATGTAAATACAGTATACAAAGGTTTTTTGTTTTTGTTTTTGTTTTAAATAGGCCTTTAGTAACATGGGTAAGATTTCTATAGTTCTATGATTAGGTCTCAGCCTTTGAGTGAGCCTGTGCCTCTGGACTGTGACCATTACAAGTGTTTCTCAGTTTTTTTCTCCTCCATTAGGTGGAACAGGATGGGCTAGAGTGGGCTGGAGTTGAGAATTTCCCTTCTCCCAAGTCAGTTAGGCCTTGGTTAACTACTTTCCCCTGAGGCAGGCCTTGTTAAGAACATAGTCCTCTGGCCTATTTCAAGATGGTTCCTTTTCCTCTTTCTGCTTCTCCGATATTTACTGTGGGAACCTGGTCGAGCTCCTGGAGGTAAATCTTACAATATTCTCCGACTGTGACTGGATCCCTCTAAAGTTTTAAACTCTCAGACTTTCCACACTGAGCCCCCAACAATTCATCAATTACAGTTCAGGTTTTCCTTCTCTGGCACCAGTTCCTGCAATGGTTCCAGATACTGAGTCTCTGCTCCAGGAAGCCAAAACCCAAGAAGGCCTGTATTCGCCTGTCTCTACAATCTTGGGGGCAGCAGTTTGCTCCGTGTCCTTCCATCGCCTATGGATCCAAAAAGAGTTGTCAATTTTTCAGTCTGTTCAGCTTTTTACTTGTTGTTAGGACAGAGTGGCTACTGCCAAACTTTCAACATGTGGAACTGGAAACCAGAAGTGAATTCCATCTCTTTTTCTGAGATTATTATATGTCTGATGGATGTTCTTTTCCAGGCTCCATGCCATGTACACCTTTCTCATATTTTCCATCCCTCTCTCTGTTACAGTCTGTGTGATTTCCTCAGATCCATCTTGTACTTCACTAATTCCCCTTGCAGCTCTATCTAATCTGCTGCTTAACCTATGCACTGAGATTTCGAGTTCAAATCTAACTATTGTCTAAAGAGTTCAATTTACATCTTATTCATAAGGTGTCTTATTTTTTACTTACTTCCTATTCATCCTTTTAAGGATTTGAAAATAAACATATTTATAGTTCTAAAGTTCTTGGAGTGGTAATTCTAATCATATCTGCTGACTCTCACTCCTTGTATAGTTAAAATTTTTCATCACAGGGGACTGGGCCCATGGCCGAGTGGTTAAGTTCGTGCGCTCCGCTGCAGGCGGCCCAGTGTTTCGTTGGTTCGAATCCTGGGCGTGGACATGGCACTGCTCATCAAACCACACTGAGGCAGCATCCCACATGCTACAACTAGAAGGACCCACAACGAAGAACATACAACTATGTACCAGTGGGCTTTGGGGAGAAAAAGGAAAAAAATAAAATCTTTAAAAAAAAAAAAATTTTTTCATCACAAGTTCATCTTTAACAGAAGGTGATTGTAATTTTCTATAGGAACCCTCTGTGGGTTTTTAGAACAGTTCTGCCAAACTCTTCTGGGATATCATCTACTTTGAAACTTCTATAATGCAGTATAAGGGATTTGACACTTTCTACTGGTTTTAATTTCACTGGTATGACAGCCAATTTATAGTACAAAAAATAACTTCAATTCATAATGTAATCTTTACGGAATCATTTAAAACTATCATTAAGAATTCACATTTGAGTTAAAACTCAACCACAGAAATCACCAATGCAAATAAACAAAGAGAGAGGTCAAATCAGATAACAGGAACCTTTCACAGAAGACAAAGTTCACACAAACTCAGGCAATGATAACTTCCTCCTTATTTAAAATTCTGCTTGGTGGTTGGCTTTTTTTTTTTTTTCACGTCTATTATAAGAGCCATGCCAATTTCAGAAAGCATCCTGAATTCAGAAAGATTAAAATGTCGGGGGGAAATCTTAAAACCAAGAAATATAGTATGTAACGCAGACAGCAAGTGTATAACTTAAAATGAGGACCACAACTGCCTGGAAAGCCAGACAGTATCTACAGAGAGAGGAAATATGTTCTTTCCTGCAAATACACTACATGGAAAGCCAGGTCATTAGAAGGCTGCACGTGCACACTGGAATCAGAGTGCTGACTGCCTGCTGCAATCTACCTTCAATGTTTGGGTGAGCGAGACAAGATTCTCCCACGGACAGCACAAAAGTTGGGATACTTTTCCCGCATTTTCATTGTAGAACAAGCTGCCTTCCAACTGACTCAATCTTTCTTCAAATACGTTTATTTCAACAGAGTAATAATCACATCTTACTCTGTCCATAGAGTCAGTCTTCTTTCTGATGATTTTGAAAAGCTCTGCGTTGATTCACTACATGAGTTCATAATTAACTCTTGGAAAACAAACTTATTTCAAGCTACACCTACCTCCAGGTGCACAGGCATAGACAAAGGATCAACTAAAAATAAAACAAAGGTTTCTTAAATACAAATCGTACTGCCCTCAATCACAAAAGTCTAAAATAAAAACTGAACCTCATATGCTACAAAACAGGCTACCATCCAATGAAGTTTAAAGACCAATACAATAAAGACTAAGAATCTGCTAACAATATTTATTTCAATTTTTGGTTTGTTCTGAAACATTTTAGAAGATGAGGAAGAAGGAAATGAAGAGAGACTCTATGCTCCTAAAATTTATATTAAGTTCATAGACTTTACAACAAATTACTAGACCCATAAACTAAACAATGAAGCATATGAAAGAGGGAAAAGCATATGAAATAGGCAGTCCCTGACTTAAGGGCAACCTATATAGATGAATACTCATGGTAGCATTCTGAATTTTTTCCATGCTGCCAAAATACCACTTGCAATAACCACTCACATCATTCTGAATCACTCCCGGCCACGATGGCCTGGGCCTCCTACCTGAACCTCTGCTGAACCAGCTGCCTAAACCCTGAGCGCTTCCACCTAAGCCAGTCCATTTTCTTCTTCAGCTACCAGGACTTGAGTATCTGGATATATTACAGATTTTTTAAAAAGAAGAAAGCTGTTGTGGGATACTCTGGAAAATAAGCCAACATTTAGAATATCATCTCTCTGAGAATGAATTTGAAATTCACAGCAGACACAGAAGCTCTGAAAATAGAGTAGAAGTTACCTCTCCTAAGGGAAATTTTACATTTATAAAGGAAATCTCTATTTGTAAGATTGCCTCCCTCTCCGTACTAGGAAAAAAAGGATGACTAAATCACAAGAATATTACCAATGGAAAAAGGCACCAATTTAAATCTGCATAACAAATCCCTTATCTACCACAATTTTCCTGGTAACCTCCCATCACTCCTCTCCCACCTTCTTCATCTTTAGCTGAAGATGGCATTTAAGCCGAAATTCTAAACCACCTCACAGATTTGCTCATTTTTCCCTGGGTATCTCCCATGCATACTGGAGGTACACATATTAATAAACTTTGTTTGTTTTTCTCTTGTTAATCTGTCTTTTATTACAGTGGTCTCAGCCAAGAACTCAGAACTGTAGAGGGATGTTTTCCTCCCCTACAGGGCTCTGCCTTCAAAAAAGAGTGGTGTCAGAATTCCTACAGCCTGTGACGGGGAAGCACATTACCCACCTGCCACTTCTACCCTAAATCAGCCAATCAAAACTCCTCCTCCTTTTACCCATAGTTGGCCACTGTCCAAGTTTTAAAACTTCAAGAACCATATATAATTTTTATGAAGCTGTTTTTGCTTCTTTTGAATGTTTATAGACAGTTAGTATATATTTAATAAATTAAAAAATTTCAGATCTACCCACCTTAAAGTAGATAGCCATTCTTAAAAATGGCTGCAACTTTATCTTTTGCATTAAGTTTACTAACTTCTGAACTGGAATATTGTCAAATACTTAAAACCTGAATCCTTGGTTTACAGTATCCCCAAGCAAAAGGTTATATATTGGTTCAAGATACCAAACAAGTGATCTAGCAGAAAACTTTAATGACCTGAGCACAGTTAAATCATGAAATTAAAAACTGCCAAATATCAATACACAGAAAGACTGTATTTTAGACATATTACACAAAAAGTAAATGTACAGAAAACTAAGATTGTCTGCAAATATATTATATGTCAAAGGAAATAGATTTGTGGTTTTTAAAATTCAAGGCCAAAGGCTTAAGATTTACGGATATTTATTTTATTTATTTAGTTTTTGGTGAGGAAGATTTGCCTTGAGCTAACATCTGTGCCAATCTTCCTCTGTTTTGTCTGTGGGTCACCTCCACAGCATGGCTGACGAGTGGTGTAGATCTCACCAGGGATCTGAACCCACGAACCCGGGCCACCAAAGTGGAGCACACTGAACTTAAAACCACTGTGCCACAGGGCTGACTCAAGGATATTTATTTTAAAGACACTTGTAATAAATATAATAATTATGGGAGGTAATGATAAGATAATGGAGTAAGTATGAGAAACAATCCCAGTCACTTCTACCTCAAATTTTGAACCTAAATGAGAATACTTTTTATTTTTTAAGTAGCTGAATTTCAACTAGATTATGCAAAGTAGCCAACTCAATTTCATAATGCAGAATGTTTGGATATAATCAACAGGTACATGTACTATTCAAAGGAATTGCTAAAAGCTACTTTAACTTGCTCACTGGAAAACGAACGGGGAAAAAGCACTCTTCTGTCACCACTGTAATAGTGTGGCTGAAGCACCACCTTATTAGAGAGAGAGATTCCTAAATCAATTTGCAAAAAAGCTACTCAAAGTGACATGTTCATTTCAAAGTTAAATTCTACCCCTCCCAACACATTTGTAATCTGAGGAGAAATCTGGAACTGCTAACTAAGTGCTACTACATTCATTAGCCTTTGGCTGACCCTAGGCTGTAGGATCCAACTGTTTTATTCACCACAGTGTCCCAAGTACTTAACACTTTACCTCATACTTGATACCTCAAAGACATTTGTTGAATGAAGTCAATCTTTCAACTGGCTTCACTGTTTACTGGCACTCTTTCTACTCATTCTATTTCAAACCAAATTTATTTTTTTAAATCTGAAATTTCTCATAGCCTTTTGAAGTTTGTCTTTCTACTTAGGAAATTTTGAAAAAAAGCTCTCATTTTTCCTTTATTTTATTCTATTTACTTAACATTAGGAATGACTATTTGGTTTTTTTTTAAAGTCTATTCTAAAATGTACCAAGACTACTTTGAACCTCTCCTAGGGTTCTGAGTACCTGGAGATTGTGGTCAGGAAAGAATGGTACATCCAAAGCACTAGATCTAAGTAAAATACCAGTTAGCTCCAGGGCTTGTCAATGGTCTTCCTTGCCTTTTAAATTTTACCTGAAACATGAAATTCATAAAATCTAAGGTAATTCTATTTTAAAATATTATTTTAAAGTACCAGACTTACCATTATAGGTTATTCTTGGCTTTGTTAAACACATCACAAGATGCAAATCCATTTCATCTGAGGGTACAAATTTTGAGCATACAGGGCACTTAAATCCTAAAAGGTAAAAGAAACCCATGTTACTTAACTATTCTGAATATCCAACTACATTTTTTAAAAAAGCATGAAAGACAAAAAGCACTTCAACTTCACTATTACACTGTAATACACTCCTTATGTGCAACTTAAGGTGGGAAGAGAGTTTGTGACTATAATATCTGACTTAAATCAGTTTATGAAGACCACCCTATTCCCAATAGAACAGTTCAAATGAGGAGAATTTGGTTCACTACAAAATTCCCATATCTTCTTCTAAAGTATGAGTCCAATCAATCTCATTTCTGTCTAATTTTTTACATTGACTTAACTTATTTTGTTATAACAGTTCTGTATTCTGACCATCCTTGTGGCAATTATGTTTCCCAATTTGAGTCACAAGGTTTTATAGCTAGAAGTATCTTAGAAACTATTCTACCCCATCGACCTTTTAATAATTTATCTGACAAAGAAAGTGAAGCCTTTCAGAACAGCAAAATCAGATCTAGAATCTAAGACTCATGACTTCTAGCATAGCAGTCTTTCTGCCACACCATGCTACTAAAGTCACAATGTAAATAGAAAATAGCATCAAACAGGGCGGATTTGAGAGTCAATTTTGACATAAATATTAGCTAGATTCCTACAATATTCAATCTGCACTACTAGGTATTTGCTTAGAGTACTCTATTAAAAATAAACTGGGATGCTGAAGGAGAGAACAGGTTATGAGGTCAGCTCTATCCTGTCCCCTCACTTACCAAAGGGAATGGTCCCATCGACGGTTCCTTGCTGTTTCCTCGCTGCCCCAGTGCTCCCTCCCCAATATCCCTAAGCTGCTTGAGCAGTGCTGAACACCTGATCCAAGAAAGCCAATTTATTGTTTGGCCTAGGAACAACAGATCAGAAGTGGCACAAAAAGATGATCTGGGCCAATTTGTTTTTCTTGGAAATATGACTAAGAAACAGCCAGAGAGTACACTGGTCAGCTGTGAAGAGCTGAAGCAGAAACACACAGGTAAGAGAGAGACTGGAGTGTCCTTCTTGGCTCATGTGTAAGCTAAATTTATAAGAGAACAGAAACCATCGGCAAGCACAGGAAAATGGTTCATACGGACATCTTGAGCAGATGTGCAGAGAGAAGCAGAAGTGCCGTGGGAAACAACAGCTAATAAGAAGGTGGGTGAGAAAACCAGTCCCTGAAGGTGCCTCAGATTCTGGCAGCTCCCTACTTCCAGTACACGTGTTCTTACATGCACTCTCTTCCCTTTGTCATGACATGAAACTCACGGCAATCAAATGAGTCAGACAAAAGCATACCTCATGCAGAACTTTATACAAATTAGCAAAAGGTTTTGGCATGGGTACTTAATCCAGATATTCAACTTCCTAAATGAGATATATGAACACTTTTTCACATTGTAGTAAACAAGTTTTAAAAGAAAGGATTAAGGTATGTTTACTTCTCCCTCTTGAAAACCACCGAATTAAAAAAGAAGAAAAAGGAAAGAGGATTTATCTAAAATGAAACTACAAAAACGCTATAATCCCCGAAGACCATACCAATACAGCGAAATTTGGATCCAACAGGGAGAAGACAGACTCTCGAGCAGCATTCATATTTCAAGAACCAACTAACAATACTTTGCTTGGAATTGTGAACATTTTCTTCCCTTGAAGTTAAGAAATAAAAGCGGGCAAGAGGCAACCAATTTTCTAACCACTGATCAGAATCATCTGGGTACGGGCACATAAACTCTAAATTACCAAACAAAAGTGCAATGCTGTGAACCACTGAGTGCATTCAACTGCCCACAAAGTACAGCCTAAGTGGAGAAAACTGTATGTGCGAAGAACCACCTGGATTTCTCACTAAATACAATAAACAAATGTGTTTCTCCTCCTATCTAAACCCCACTAAAATCAGAATAAAGTAAACACAGAATAAAGAAAAATTTAAAAGGAGACAGCAGCAGATGAGAAGAAAACAGACGAAGGAATTAACAGGACTGAGAAAACAGACATCCTAAGTGTCTGCAGAAGTAAGCCAATTCTAACTACATAATTCTCCAAGGACTCAGCAATCTATACTTCCAGTGACTTCCCAAGACAATGGTGAGTCATGAGGTTAAAATCTAGATTGACTGAAAGACTGAATTCAAAAAGATCCCCAGATCCCCAACCTTTACACATAGCCAAGGAACTACACTCCCCCAACTAGAGCAGGAGAATGAAGGTTTACTATAGAAAAAAAGATCCAAAATAGATTGACTTGAGGACTCCAAGTACAACAATGCAAAGGGAAGAAAACAAGGGAATAAAGATCTACGTACTGAAAAGGGCCCCTCCTGCCAATCTCCTTTACTCCATCTCTACAAGAAATTGCAGATTCCTCTCTTAAATCAAAAGGTCCCACAGAATGAAACATCCAGATCCCTGCCTGTTGATAAGCCCAGTCTTACACATAAAGATTCTAATCAGCTTTTCAGGGCCTCTCTCATAACACAACACAATAAAAAAAATATTCTTGCATAGTTAACACAGCAAAGGCAAACTCAAAACACAAATGAAACCATTTTACAACATACATCACAAAAGGACAATATTCTTAATGTACAAAGAACACCTAAAAAATGAGGAAAACCAAATACCTGATAGAAAAATGGGCCAAAGTTTTCACCAAAAAAGAAGGATATGCAAATGATCCTTAAACAAAGGAAAAACTGCACAGTGTCAGAATAAAATACGTGCTTTCCTCTCAAGTACTTCCGTTTATTTTTTTATTCTCGTTTTAGTGAGTTTTAGGAGGGAGGAGAGAGAAACAGACGTGCTGAACTCACCGTATTTAACTAGAAGTACAGGTGGTTCTTTGTACATACCGTTTTTTCTCTTTAGGCTTTACTTTATTCTCTACATTAAGATATCATTACTCATGCCAGATTGGCAAAAAACTCAAAAGCCTGACAACATATTGTTGACAAGCTGTGGACAAACAGGTACTTTCACACATTGCTAGCAGGAATGCAGACTTGTACAACCTCTACAGAGGGTAATTTGGCATTATCTAACTAGATTACATATGTATTTACCTTCTGACTCAGCAATCCCATTTCTAGCATCTCACCCTGAAGGTATGTCCCCCAAAATACAAAAAAACACAAGCACAGATAGAGGATTCTGGGAAGATGGTGGAATAGGAAGCAGAGGCAGAATCTGTCTGAGGTAACAACTGTGGCACTCTGGAGTCTACTGAAGGCTTGCAGTTTCCAGGGGAGGACCTGGACAGTACACTGTGGTTAATTTCAGCTCTTAGCACAGTAGCAGCTACCCTTTCCCCACCCCCCAGCCACACAGTAGGCAGCGGTGCACTTGTTCCTGGGGCAGCTTGCACACAGTTTGCTGGAGCCAGGGTGGGCAAAAAGGACCCTGTCCTCCAAAGACTGCACTCTGATCCCTGATTGCTGCTTCTGATCCAGGAGGTACAGAAAGAGAGAAGGGCAGTCACTGCTGTTGGCCCTCTCCCTATTATTGTAGGCCCCTCCCGCTCTAGCTGAAGAGACTTCAAGGGGATTTAAAGGGCCTGCATCGGGGGCTGGTCCCATGGCCGAGTGGTTAAGTTTGCGCGCTCCACTTCAGGCAGCCCAGGATTTTGCCAGTTCGTAATCCTTGGTACGGACATGGCACTGCTTATCGAGCCAGGCTGAGGTGGCATCCCACATGCCACAACTAGAGAGACCTACAACTAAAAATACACAACTATGTACCGGGGGGCTTCAGGGAGAAAAAGGAAAAATAAAATCTTTAAAAAAAGAAAAAAGGAAAAAAACCAGCATTATTAAAAAAAATAAAAATAAAGAAATTAAAAAAATAAAGGGTCTGCATCCTTTTTTCCTCCATTTTTCTCTTTTTCCCCTTTGGGAAACCAGACAGTAAAAACTAGGACATTCAAAAACAACCACACATACAGGGAAAATTCGAAAGTGCCTGTGCACGCCCAGGGGAAGACTCAGAAAAGACCTGATAAGATGTTAAGTTTATACCTCAGGCTGAAGATCCTCAGCAGAGAGAGCCTACAACATCCTGAAAAACAGTAATAAAAAATAGCAGACCCTGAGGAAGGAAGAGAATCTGATTTCTAGAGTTACCATATTGTTAGATTCACATGTCCAGTTTGCAGCAAAAAAACATAAGGTATACAAAGGACAGGAAAGTATGGCCCATTCAAAGGAAAAAAAAAAAAATAACAGAAGCTATTCTTTAAAAAGACCTAATGGCAGATATGCTAAACAGAGACCTTAAAATGCCTGTCTTGGGGCCAGGCCAGCAGTGCAGCAGTTAAGTGCACACGTTCTACTTCGGTGGCCCAGGGTTCACCGGTTCAGATCCCAGGTGCGGACATGGCACCGCTTGGCAAGCCATGCTGTGGCAGGCGTTCCACATATAAAGTAGAGGAAGATGGGTACGGATGTTAGCTAAGGGCAAGTCTTCAACAGCAAAAAGAGGAGGATTGGCAGCAGATGTTAGCTCAAGGCTAATCTTCCAAAAAAAAAGCCTGTCTTAAAGATGCTCAAAGAACTAAAGGAAGATGTGGATAAAGTCAAGAAAACGATATATGAACAAAATGGAAACATCAATAGATAAAAACCTAAATAGAAATCAAAAAGAAATTCTGGAGCTGAAAAGAATAATAACTGAAATGAAAAACTCATTAGAGGGATTCAAAGGCAGATCTGAACAGGCAGAAGAAAGAATCAGTGAACTTGAAGACAATGGAAATTAATGTCTGAGGAACAGAAAGAAGAAAAGATTGAAGAAAAGTGAACAGAGCCTAAGGGAACGGTGGGAAAACAACAAGCAAACAAATATTCGCACCATTGGAGTCCCAGAAGGAGAAGAAAGAAAGGGGCAGAGAGAATATTTGAAGAAATAATGGCTGAAAACTTCCCAAATTTGATGGAAGACATGAAAATATAGACATATAACGAGCTCAACAAACTCCACGTAAGACAAGTTGAAAGAGACCCACACCACGATACATTATAATCAAACTTTCAAAAGACAAAGAGAGAATCCTGAAAGCAACAAGAAAAAAGTGAATCACCACATACAAGGGATCCTCAGTAAGATTATAAACAGAGTTCTCATGAGAAACTTTGGAGTCCAGAAGGCAATGGGTTGATATATTTAAAGAGCTCAAGAGAAAAAAAGTCAACTAAGAATCCTATATCCAGGAAAACTCCTTCAAAAGTGAAGGAGAGATTATGAAATTCCCAGATAAAAGAGCTGAGAGAGTTCATTACCACCAGACCTGCCCTAGAAGAGACGCCCAATGGATTCTACAAGATGAAATGGAAGGACACTAGGCAGTAACTCAAAGTTGTATGGAGAAATAAAGATTTCAACAAAGGTCTTCAGGTCAGGGGAACTGTTCTTGAGGAAATGTACTGTAGGAAATGTGTCTAAGAAGCTTCATCCATATCTGGACCTGACTGACATAACAAGATCCTGAACTTCAAACTGATGTCTTAATGGGATGAGAATGTGTGGGTCTTGGGAAGAAAGTGAGTATATTTTACATATGAAAGGAACGTGAATTGTGTTTGCTAGAAGGTAGACTATGGCATATAGTCTCCAAAGATGGTTGCTGTCAATTTCATGCACCCTGCTCCTCACATTAAGAGAAGTAGCCTAACTCCCATTCCCTTGAATCTGGGCCAGCCTTAATGACTTGCTTGATCAACAGAATGCACATGCTATATTCCAGGATTTCTCTTTTTGGTGAGGAAGACTGGCCTGAGCTAACATCTGCTGCCAATCTTCCTCTGTTTAGTTATGTCGGATGCTATTACAGCGTGGCTTGATTGAACAGTGTGTAGGTTTGTGCCCAGGACCCGAATCGGTGAAGCCTAGGCCGTTGAAGCAGAGTGCGTGAACTTAAGCTATTCCGGGATTTCTGAGATAAACCTTAAGAAGCCTCAAAGCTCCCATTTGGGCCTCTTGGGATGCTCACTTTTGGGACACTCCTTCCTAGAATGCAGCTGATAGGTTCTGGGAAGCCACCGTCACATAGAGAGGTCATGGGTAGGCATTCCATCTAACAGCCTGAGCTGAGCTCTGAGCTGACAACCAGCATCAATTGCCAGGCATAGTGAGTGAGCTACCTTGGATGTTGAGTTACTCTGAATTTTCAGATGACTCCAGCCCCAACTTCCATATGCAACTGCTTAAGAGACTCCAAAGTGAGAACCTCATCAACTGATCCCAGTCTACTCATAGAACCTTGAGAGATAATACATTTATGTTTTACTTAAAACACACACACGCACACACAGTAATTTACTGTGGCACTCTTTGAAACAACACAATATTGCAAACATGTAAGAGATCTGGTGAATAAACATCTGTGCATCTACACAATGGAGTACTACACAGCTATAAAAACAAATAAGGAAGGTCCCTACAAACTGACATGGAGAGATATCCAGGCTATCTTAAGTGAAAAAAGAAGCTTGCATAGATTATGCTAGCTATCACGCAAGAAGAGTAAATAAGAATATATGTATATGTGTGTATCCGCAAAAAAATAAAAACAAAACAAGGAAGGATAAACTTTAAACTAAGGTTTACATACATGTTACCCACAGGTGGTAAGTGTGAATGTGGTGAAAAACACGGGGAAGAGGTACTCCTGAGTATACCATTTAGTAAAGCTTTTGACTTTTGAACTATGTTAATGATATACATATTCAAAAACTAAACAAGAATTAGGGGAAATCTCTTCTAAAATTAAAGATAAATGGAAACAAATGAACTATATATTAAATAGATACAAAGAAAAATACACACACACACACAAACACACTTAGCTCGGTCTACTAAAAGAGCCTGGAAGCAATGACACCTCAGTAGCAAGCAGACCTAGCCCCCAGATCTTGGGTTTCTAAATATCATTCCCCCACAAAAGGAACCAGGGTTCCTTGGAGAAAATGCCAGGTTCTAGGTCTGGGGCAGGGCAAGTACAAGGTGAGCCTAGAATATCTTCTTGTGCCAGACTAAGGAAGTGCTCAAAAATTGATATGGACAAATAAAAAGCACAGAAGCCAGCTTGAAAGGGCTTCTCCTGGTCAAATTTGGCAATCTGAGAATCAAAATGGATAACATAATATATTATAGAATTTTAAATTTAAAAAGAGTGCAAAAGTACATATGGGTAATTACACATTCTGAAAGTATCAACCCAAGATCACTTAATTAACAAACATAAAAAGGTACTTTTAAAATGGAGGAACTGGCTGCTATCACCTTAAACAAACATTCCAACTTAGTATCACCAACAAAAGGGCAACGTAACATCTGTGCTCCCCCACGTGACTGAGGACATGATACTTAAGTATACTCTTGCCAAATTTAATTTGAACCTAATTATGAGGGGATTCAGAAAAAGCCTCCAACATATAAGATGTACACCAAAACAAATTAATAGAAAACATAATAGAGATTCAATACAGAGTGGCTATTATTTACTGAAATTGTCCCTTTTTCAATTTTCAGACAGTTCACTCATTCTTTCTAAGTTCTTAGAACAGTACAGTTCTAAAATGACATTCTTTAATGATAAAACCAGACCCTTTAGACTAAAGGAAAACTTCCTGTAACAATTCGATGAGACATACCCGCTGCATCAGTTACTTTACACAGTAAGTAGCATCAGCACCAGTAAATGTGAATACCTTGTCCTTTTCCACTGTTGGTGACTAAGGCAAAAAGAATTTTCTTTATATCCCCAGTGGCCCAACCTTACTTTTACTCAGTATTTGAACATTGTTTCCTTGTACCACACATAAAAAGGGACTGATCCTACACCTGAGTCTGGTAAATACACCTACTGGCAGGAAAAATAAGGGTGAGCTTTAGGTTTTGTTTTTTTAAAGGTTGAAAAACTGCTCCCACAATCAGAATCTTTTGGGCAAGACAGAAAATGAAAGTACCAGGCCTTATTATCAGATTTACATATCAAATCATCACTCTACAACTGCAAACAAGTTATCTAAATGCGCTCGCTTAGTTGATAGCTAGAAACAAAATAAAGACACCAGAAAGGGTCACACTGGCGAAGCTATCCTCTCAACCACTACCAGAGTCCAGAGAGAAAGACCAGAAAGATAACCTGTGTTGGCTGCTACAGAGATACAATAGGTACCAGACTTTATGACTCTTCTATTTCAACCTTTACAATAATCCAAATATTCTGCTCCTCCCCCAGATGTCATCAGCCTTCTATTAGCCCCGCTGGTTGTCAACGTTCTCTACCCAAAGCTGGCGACACTCAAAGTTTCTCCAAAATAAAAACTATTCCTACACTTTCCCTTAAACAAAGCTCTATTCTTCTCGTCTCAATTAGTTAATTTAATTGACTAATATAAATAATTTCTAGAAAGAAATGACCAATAGATTTAAAACTCCCTTAGGTATATGTGCACTAAATGTGACAAATGGGATGAATCAGTAATAGAGGAATGTGTTCAGGAGATTTTTACAGCAGGTGACCTCCACCTGCTACACCAAACTCCCAGGTAATACAAAACAGTAGCTGCCAATTCCTATCTTCAATAATGGAAGTGAAGAATATTAAGCAAAAGGTGTCTACAGACTCTCTTGGTTTAAACTGCTCACTTAAAGAGAGCAGCTGTCTTAAATGCAGAGAAATTAAAAGCAACAGAACTCAACTCTTTTGATTCCTAAGCTATCAAGCTTTCTACCACAGCATCCTTGCTTTTGACCATGTTTCACATTACTGAACACACACACCCTATTTTCCCCCACACCAGGCTTTTCACACAATCTCTAACTACTACCCTAGTACAAATCTGATATAGCTAATTTAACCTTTTTCCTCCAATAGAACTTATCCATTCACACATCCATGCCTTTGCTCTTAAACCAACATGCTTTGTTTTTCTCTTATTAAAAATCTACATCCATCTCTTCAAGCCCAGGTAAGTCTCATTATCTCAATGAAATCTTTTAAGAGAATTCAAAATTGTAATGTTTTTCTCTGTCCTACTATATTCCTTTTACTGATAACATTCATTTTATATATATCATCATCTACAACCTCTCTTCTGTATAGATTTTATCTCCTGAATTTGATAGTATCTGTGGGGCAGAAACGGTATATTCTTTTAAGTATTCTATTCAACCACCCTGCCCCAGCATCCAGCTAGACTTACAGCTGAGACAATATATATCTAAATGCATGCATAAATGAATTGTATAGTTGTTCTGAATTCTACAGAGGCAAGAGTGGCACAATTAAACGTACATTACGGAATTCTAATTACTGGTAATTCTAACTGCAATTAATAAAGTCCTAAGCACTGCACGCAGGCATGAATTGCATTTTTAAAAAATTCATTTTAAAAGTAAAATTACCCCAAATATGCCAATAAAAAGAAAGGCAAACAGGGGCCAGCCTCGTGGCCCAGTTGTTGGGTTTGCGCACTCTGCTTCAGCAGTCCAGGGTTTCGCTGGTTTGGATCCCGGGCGCAGACACGGCACCGCTCGTCAGGCCACGCTGAGGTGGCATCCCACATGCCACAATTAGAAGGACCCACAACTAAAATATACAACTATGTACTGGGGGGACTCGGGGAGAAAAAGCAGGAAGAAAAAAAAAAGAAGACTGGCAACAGTTGTTAGCTCATGTGCCAGTCTTTAAAAAAAAAGAAAAGAAAGGCGAATAAATCAACTTCCATGAGCAAAGTTTTATAGTATACAATATGTGAGTGTAAATTGAGGAGAAAGACATCTCATTTGCCAACAGGGCCTGTTCAGAGTTTAGCAAATACAGGATTGTCTTTATGAAAATTTTCCTCAGAAAATACAAGCCAATGTACTTAAATAACCACAGGTAGAATTAGCTGCAGACTACTCACCTTCTAACTATCAATGGTTTTCTAATAGGTAAAACTTCTGCTATAAGAGAAAAGGTGTCCAAGAAGCCAAAGGGAAGCACTTAAGTAGACCCTACATTGTTGAAAGATGACAGTTACTTAATAAAGGGCAAAAATATCTCTAACAAAATAAAAATGGCAAGATAGCAAATGTTCCCACAACACAATATGGCAGAATACATTTTAACCTTGCTCAACAAGCCTATTTACCAGATTAAATGTTTAAATAAATGTTAATGTTTAATGTTAATGTTAAAATAAATCATCAAAAACAATTCTTGATGAACCTACAAAACTAACATCATTACACATCAATCTGCAGAACAAACATTCCTGAAAAGTTTAGCTAATGTCAGAATCATATTTTAAGTCCATTAGGGAAAGTCATTATTTTCTACTATCTACCCATTTGTGATAATTCTGTCACTTTATTCTTTTTTCATATATATCTTTTTAAAAGAACTATTTCTGATGAGAACGCAAAGAGGAAATGAAGCAATTTTTAGTGAAAATTATGATCTGTTTTTTGTAGTCTCAAAGCCCTCAGTATGCCTGTTATGACATATAGTAGACATTCAAATACTGGAATGAATGAAAGGCTATCCAAAAGAGTATCATTTTTCCATATTAAATACCAGCACACTGAAATGATTTATAAAATGTCCTACAAGGGTTCTTTAAATATGCTCTGAAGTTTTCTCTGTAGTTTAAAAAAAGGGAGGGGTAATTTCTTTTCCCTCTTTCGGTTCCTGATTTTAAAAAAACAAAAATACTTCTGGGATTGGACATTTTTCCATGCTTTACACTAGGTGCACCTAACAATGTCCTCAGTGTTGTTCAAAAAGAGCTGCTTCTCCATGTTCACTGTAATCACTCCCACGCCATCTAGACGCGAGAATGTGAAAGGGCCCTCAGGGAGCATCTACCCTAATCTCCTTTTACAGATAAGAAAATCCAGTGAAGTAAAAATTTTTGCCAAAGTCATAAAACAACTCAGCAGCAGTAGGACCACAACGAGGGCTCTTTTCATTACACTGCAGCCCACTCACCTATCAGACCTCTCTCATAAGCATTTGTAACCAACTAAACTAATGATTTACAACACCATATACATAAAAATGTTATAACCCATGCAATCATTATAGGGCATCTATTTTGAGGTTTTTTTTTTTTTTTTTACCAAGGAGAGCTGATATTTCTTGTGAACAGTGGCAAAATTCTACAAAATCAAGAATTAAGAACAGACACTAGGAAACACAAGCAAATCAAAATCCACACTGGAATCAAATCCTGGACTTCTTAACAAATGTATTTCCCATATTTGGGAAACGATTCAGAAATTCAGAGATTAAGCATTGGAGATTCAACAATCTTCCTCCACCCATCTGAAAAATGTTTTGCAGCCATTGTTTAAATCATACAATGTAATAACAACATGCAAAAATGTTTACGTCTTTGGCATTTCACAATCTTAAAAACAACACTGCAAAGATGCCCATCTTTTTGCTTTTGTTTCCTATTATTTTATTATTCCTTTTATTGTCTTCTAGCCTATCAATCAACTTTCCACTAATTTTTTTTTCCTCTCCTCCACCCTGCTCCCCAAAATATCCCATTAGCTTTATCTCTTATCCTGTATTTTGGCTTAGAGTCTAGATTATTTTAAATACATACAAACTAGAAATCAGATAGAGTAACTATAAACAATCTTAATGGTGGGCCACAACTGACAGAGAATGCTTCTCTGTCACTGTAATTTGTGTGAGCCCTATATTATGCAGAGAAAATAATTCTGATATTGAAAATTACAGCTTTATAAGAAAATAAATATCTTCAGCAACATAGGTAGGGAAAACTAACAATAATATAAATACTCTCTTTTAAATTTGAGTGAATTAAGAAATTTATCTTACATAAGAATGTCAAATAGAAAATGATGTGATTGCTCTTAGTAAACAGTTATAAAAGGGGAACAGAAGAATCAAATGGCTATTCAGAATGGTAGAAAAGTAAACAAAATATGGTAGTATGGCGCAGGTCAGTTCCCATGGAAAACTAAAAACATTTCATGTGGCAATATAAACAAGCTGTACTTAATTTACAATATGAGTATGTCAATTATGGTATAAGGACCTAAGAATCAGTGGTTTAACTAGCACAAATGAGTCTTATGAAATTCAATATATTGAACATCTTCTGTCATCAGTGAATCTCAAAATGGCCACAAACCCCCACTGTGGAAGAAAGTGAAGCAGGGTACAGAATGACCAAAACATAGACACAGAGAGATAAGTAATTTTTATCCTTCATCGATAGCAACAACCTCACTTTTAGAATAGGAGGAAGATGCCTCAGTCCCAAGGTTAACTCAGTCTCTGCATTCTTGGGGGCAATTTTAGAAACTTGACTAGGTATGTGTTTTAGTATATTCCAGCTGCTATAACAAAATACCAGAGACTAGACATCTTATAAACAACAGAAATTTACTTCTCAGAGTTCTTGAGTTCAGGATGCCAATGCAGTCGGTGAGGCCCCTCTTCCTGGTTGCAGACTTCTCCTTGTATCCTCACATGGCAGAAGGGGCTAGAGAGTTCTCTGGAGCCTCTTTTATAAGTGCACTAATCTCTCCCTGAGGGCTCCACCCTCATAACCTAATGACCTCTGAAAGGCCCCATCTCCTAATATCATCACCTTGGTCATTAGGTTTTCAACATATGAATTTAGGGGAGGCACAAACATTCAAAACCACAGCAGTATGCAAGGCACTTTTAGAACTGAGCATGAGCTTCAACAGTAGTCAGAGTCGATTTGTTTATTTTCCTAAACAGGACAATAGCCTCTGCTCTAGAATTTTCTGGGGAAGAGGGGGAGGCAGAGGTTGGAGTAATGGCATTTGCTCTGGGAATTCACACGCTAGATGGAGAAATACAACTCTGAGCCACAACTTCTCATCTAAGATACAGTACAGCTATATAATGCCCACTAGCCTTCGGGATCATATGTAACATATGAGCAATATATTAGTTTTGCCATGGCCCTAGATTAACACAAAAGTCAAATGAAGAGAAAAAAAATTAAGTACAGATTTCAGAATTATTACAATGAACTTTAACCACTACAATTAATAACTATTTATACTCATTGGTTTAAAGGAAAACACTGAAAAATCTGCAAAGGCCACAGCTAAAATTTTCAATAAGCTCAATGTCCCAAAATAGTTTGCTTCTAAACACACATGTTCCCAATTCCCTTGAGTTGCAAAAAAGACATATGACCAAAGTTTGATAAAGAGCTCTACAGACTATCAAGCAGGGTATAGCCCAGGTGGCTTACAACTGTTTATTACCTGTTTCATTTCAGGTTCTGCCTGTAAGACATGAAGTTTCTATAATATTTATATTTCTCATCTTACCAGGTTTTTGCTATTCCAAAAACTATTTACGAAAGGCTTAGCTGAATTTTACTGAAGCTCTTAAGTCTCTTTAAAATGGAAATGGAAATAAAATGACTGCTTTTAATTTGCAGTAACCAGACTTCATTAGCCTTCAAATTTACTCAAGAACTACAGGCACAGTTATAGTCTTAATCAAACTATTAGTCAAATGTCTATAACTTTCAAAATAAAAATATTCCGCTGAACTCAAAAAAATAAGGAATGATTTAAAAATATATCTTCTTCGTGTTTCATATCAAGATATCTATTTACTTCACAGCACCATGCCAAAGCAGAGTAGATACTCAATAAATATCTATTGAATCAATGAACAACTGTGTCCTCCCTCTAACATGTCCTTCCTCTTGCCTAAATTGAAGATCAAGTGTGGAGTTTTTTCTCTCTCCACAATTCTCCGCTTAGTGCTCAAATTAATGGCAGCTCTGAACAGCGAGCTAAAGGACATTTTTAAAGTATGGCTCACTATGTTTCTTCCTTTCTCTTCCCTCCCTCCCTCTTTCTCTCCCCCCCTCTCACGTACATGTACAGGAACACACACACACAACACAGACATTTTACCATGCTGCCAACTATCAGAATTAAACCTAAATCAAAGACAACAAAACACGTAAAATTTCATTTTCTAGCAAGTAGGAGAAGATGGAGTGGCAATCACAGGGTTGAGGAGACAGAAATTCTAAGATTTGTTACTTTCTTACTGTAAACCTGGACTAGTTATTTGGTGGACAATAGATGGTGCCCTACTGTTGCTGTGTCAGGTGAAATATACATTTAAAATGGCTTAATGTTCCACTCAGCCACAGGAACATGAGAGAGAAGCTAACACGATGAGGCACATATTCTTCTGATAAATAATCATAGTATAAAATCTCCCTAATTGACCATAAAATATATGCTTTTTTTTTAAAGAGCAAGGAATGATATGTACATTACACTCTTAGAGGACTTACTTTTTAATAAAACCCTAAAATTTTTAGTGCACCTTTTGTTTCTAAAGATAATCTTTTATCACTCATCCTGAAAACCTCAAAATCTTTAACGATCTCATTCACTCACATGGAATTATAGACTTAAAGAAAGAATTCCCCAAGAATAGATATTTAGAACAAAGATCAAAAGAAGAAAAGTTAAGATCCAACTGGGAAGACAAAGAGCAAGAGAAAGTATGAGGGCCTGACAGACCGGCTACAGCAGAGCTGCTGGAACACAGGTGGTGAAACAGGAAGACACAGCAAAGAATAAAAATACCTGCTTTTCTACAGTTGCATTTCCCTTCTCACTGTACTCTACATTGTCCCAAAAAGAAAAAAAAATTTAATTGGAAATGTAAAAAAAATGTTCAAAGAAAAAATATTGGGAAACATAATATACAGGGGAAAAGTGTGCAAAACATTTACATTTTTTAAGCCTTTAGAATAAGATTTAAAATATATTTCCGTCATCCTAGTTGTATCTTACACTTATATGAGTAAACGTACTTTTCTCCATGTACTAATGTACTAATTTGAAATGTGAGGAGACAAAAATTAATAATTAAAACAAAAAATTATAATTTAAATAGTAGCTAGATATCATTTTTAAAATATTATTTAAATATTCTATTGTTTGCCATTAAAAGTAATATGGTTTTGATGTTATAGAGATTTCTTATGAATAATAAATTTTAATACAGTGATTCACAAGTGTGTGCACTTAACATAAATCTCTTTATCACAAACACTACATACGCTACCAAAAAACTGTTTTTAGATACCTAATCAAATACAAAATGTACCTAACAAAATCTGATAGGATTTAAAAAAAACTTTTTGGTAACTAGGGCTTTAAAATCTTACATATATTTGGCTAAAAGTATGTTCTGTTATCGTCAGTAATTTTTTACGGCCACCATGACAAATGAAGAGGTAATTATGAAGCCTAACATAATTAATAGTTTAGGATCATGATTAAAATCAAATGTTAATTATAGCAGCTGGCACCTAACTGTAGTCAGTATTGCTTTTACACAGAGAAAACTTTGCCTACTACTTTTGTACTCAACCAAACTCAATGTTGCCAGTATTTCCTAATATCAATGCATACATAATTTAATCCTTATGATTTATCATGTCAAATTTGATTTAGAATTAAAGGGCTGGTTCTATAAGGGTTTTCAAGTTTAGCAGAAGACGTACTAGTACACGCTACTCTTAAGACGAGCAAACGCTAAAAGAAATACCACCTCCCAAGCACAAACCAAGTTCTCCACTTTCTTAACACATTTTATTTAGTCTGACAAAAGTTACTGACTTTCTTTCCCATAGGGGCTGATCTCTGGAAACAACTTCTCATTGGCATGGTGTTAATTACTTTCTTAAAGATACAGTCCTTGAGGGAATTCACTCTGCATTAAATATTTCCCTAGCTATACTTACTGAGTTTGCTGGTAGTTCCTTGTTTCTATGTATGTTCCCGTCTCTTGGGTCCCGCCAAACTCACAAGTGGGAGGATCAAATAATAGCATTACAGACTTAAGGATTTATAACTCCTTAGGAATGAAGGGAATTAACATCTTACAGCCTATTTTCTATTTATCTCAAAAGTTTCTTTTAAAGAAACTGCACTTGGGGTAACTCTGGTCAACTATGAGCCCACAAGCTAAACGTGGCCTACCGCCTACTTTTGTACAGCCCTTGAGTCAAGAACAGTTTTACATTTTTAAGCAGCTAAAAACAAAAAAAGAAGAAACAATCATAATGTTTTGTGATATATGAAATTCAAATTTTAGTGTCCACTAATAAAGTTTTATTGGAACTCAGCCACATGCATGCATTTATATATTTTCCATGGCTGGCTTCATATTACAAAAGGGGTGACAGAGATCAAAGGGCCTGGAAAGCCTAAAATATTTACCACCTCGCCTTTACTAAAAGTGTGCTCGTGCCTGGAGTAAGTCATAAAAATTGTTCAAAATATCTGAATATTTGTTTCAAAAGGGGGAACTAGGAAAACCCCCTTGGAAAATTTTGGTTATGACAAAAATTCTGTTTGTAAGCTACCAGTAAACTTGATTAAAAAGTTTAATTTGGGCCTGGCCCTGGGGCCGAGTGGTTAAGTTCGCGTGCTCCGCTGCAGGCGGCCCAGTGTTTCGTTGGTTCGAATCCTGGGCGCGGACATGGCACTGCTCATCAGACCAGGTTGAGGCAGCGTCCCACATGCCACAACTAGAAGGACCCACAAGGAAGAATATACAACTACGTATGGGGGAGTTTTGGGGAGAAAAAGGAAAAAAATTTAAAAATTTAAAAAAAAAAAAAGTTTAATTTACAAAAGAGTTGAGGAATAACGATGTTCTAGTCAGGCCAGTATTGTCACTGCTTCCCTGAAGCCACACCTGTTTATTCTCAATCCATCACCAACCTGGTAGATTTTACCTCCTGAGTATATCTGTCAAACTCAATCACTTCTCTAGACATCCATCACCATCCTGTAGCTAGCTATTTTATTCTTTCCTGGACTAACGTGGTAATCTCTATAAACACATCTGAGGTAGCCCTTCCCCTCCTCATACTATTCTTACAGGCCATCTTCAAAACACAAATCTGATTTTGTCCCTCTGCTGTTTAAAACACACATACACAAACTTTTTATTCATTATACAAAGCCTTGCATTGTCTGTTCCCTCCCAACTCCAGCCTCATTTCTCTTCAAACCACTACTTGACATTTTTAAAAAAATAATATATACTACATACTACATATGTGTAGTTTCCAGATCAGCATGATTTAGTTTTTAATTGAATCACTATAACGCAAAAATTACTGAGCACCTTTTGTACTGCATAATAACATACAATGTTAGAGTATTTAATTTTTGCCTTCCCATCTACCCTGAAAGTTACCTATACTTTCATTTTTATCCAACAATAGCCAACATAGTAGACCCACTCAAAAAATACTCAATGCTTGATTCATTATAAAACCTTGAATGTGTTCTCAACAGCAAGCCAGGGGCAGATGTGAAAGACTCTACATCTGGGCTCTCAAAGGGTTGCTTCTAAGAATAAAGAGACAGAAAACAGTCTCTTTTAGCTGTCTACTCTAGTCATCAACTAGGGCATCATTACACATTTGAGTTTTATCAGAGAAGTAATAAATTTTAGCACTCAAAACATTTTCTTATTCCTAAAAGTAAAACCCAGGTTAATCAATCATTTTAAGAAAACTAAATTTCTGATTCTGTTGGTGAAATAGAACACATTCAGTACGATTATGTAATTGACTACATCAGAAGAGTGCAGAGAATGTTAAAAGACTATAAGTTCATTCAAAATCTCTCTCTTGATACCCCAAATGATGTTTATAAATTGTGCTTTGTGAGTATTTTAGAAATTTTACATTTTAATATGTTGCTCTAACTTTTTAAAATAAAAAAGGCCCTCAGTAATAAACACATTATCATCATGTATAGAAAATGGTATTTATTTCAGATATGTACATTTAAGTATATGAGACAAATGATGTAAGTAAATGATATGATATCTGAGATCTGGCTTAAAATATTTCAGAGAAAAGAGACAGATGAAGCAAATATGGCAAAATATAAATAACTAGTTATGTGGATGACAGGTACATGAAGTTGATTAGTTCACCATACTATTTCTCTTTACATCTGCATATGTTCGAAAACTTTTCTAATAATATTTTTATAGTCTTCAAGTAAATCTAAGAAGTCAATTTTTTTCAGTAAATCTGAAAAGGCAAAATTTAACTACAGTTAAAACTGAACTCAGAAAATATTAAAATTCTAATTTTAAAAAAAACAAAATTTTGACAATACTAATTCTTATAGAAGATGCAGAGCAACAACAGACGCTCAAATACCACCAGCCTAAGCAAAAATTGATAAAACTACATTGGAAAACTGAATAAAGCTGAAGGTATGCATAACCTATGACTCAGCAATTCCATTTCAAGGTATGTATCCCAGAGCAGTGATTCTCAAACTTAATATGCATAAGATTTATCTGGAGAGCTTGTTTCAATTCCCTAGAACCCACAGATTCTGATTCAGCAGGTGAGGGTGAGCCCCAGGAATTTGCATTCCTAACAAGCTCACAGGTGACAACACCAATGCTGCTGGCTGGAGGACCACTCTGAGTTAATACTAAAGAAATCTGGCCACATGAGCACCCGAATACATCTTAAAATATTTACAGCAGCAGTGTTCCTAATAGCGAAACCGAAACAAATATCCAACAATGGAATGGTTAAATAAATTGTGGTATATTCCTAGAATGGCATGATGAAAATTAACCACAGCTTCTGAAGGGTAGCAGAATATGCCACCCCAAAATATGCCACTTTAGTATACTGATTATTTTGAGCTGTAGACATCTGAAAAATAACAAATGCAGTGAGAGGCTTTCTCTGGCCTCCCCTCCAGTGCCTAAAGACATATTCTCCAAAAGGAACTCAACTGTCATAAATCCTCTCCCGGGGAGTTTCATCAACCAGGGAAGATTGACTCTTATCAGAGGAGAAGAAACTAGAAGTTGATACCACATCCAGACAAACTGTCACAAACTATAATACCTCCTCCATCTATTCTTTCAAAAGCCCATTCAGCTTTCCTAAAAACGATTTAGGCTCCCCTGAGAGGCCTATATCCCTCTCCCCTTTCCTATTAAGATGGTATTTAAGTCTGAATTCTAAGCCATCTTGGAGAGTTACTCATTTTTGCCTGGATATTTCCTACATCTGCATAAAGTATACATGCTAAATAAACTTTTGTTTGTTTTCTCTTGTTAATCTGTCTTTTATCACAGGAATCTCAGCTAAGAAATCAGAAGGGTAGAGGAAAAAGTATTTTTCCTCCACTACACTACACACAATACAAATGAATCTTACAAAAATAATACTGGGGGGAAGAAGCAAGACTCAAAATAAGAGTATGATGTCACTTACCAAGCTGGCAAAATTAAAGATATTCTTTAGAACTGCATACATAAATGATAAAACAAAGCAAAGCAAGGAAATGATTATCACAAAAGAGTATGATTATTCTAAGAGAAAGAAAAGGTTTTACAATCAGGCAGACGGGTGGGTTTCTGGGGTACTGGCAATGTGCTATCTAGTTCTGGACATAAGTGATAGCTGCACTGGTATTCATTATTCTGTTTTATGCGCTTTTTCTTATTATAACAAAAAATTTTTTTAATATGTTTTCTTTGATGATAGAATTTTATGAAAAAGACTTCCCAAAGTTTACCATCTGAATCTTAGTACTCTAAATCTAGCCTCATCTTTTAATCAATAATCTAAGTTCAGAGAATTAAATATTAGGCTTGGTGGTAAATGCAAATTTCATTAAATTAAAATACGAAGTTTTGCGGCAACAGCATGACAAATACATATTGGTACCATAAATCCTAAAAAACATATTTCTACCTATTAAAAATACTTAGGCTCAAATATCTTGAAATTTGGAACAAGAAATAAGGCAACAAAGAATCTGATAGAAAATTTAGCAGTTAAGAGTCAATGAATGAAAACAGTAACACCTGCACTTAGATTCAATCTATAATTCTGCCCAAATAAATATCTTCTAGATATCTAACTGGTGAAACTTGGAAAGATTCCAAATACTGTAGGAAAAATAAAAGTGCAGGTGTGAGAAAGATTTTTCTCCTTCCCACCCCAAAGCACCCCCCACCCCAAAAAAAACAGCCGAAAGAAGAGAAAAAGGAGAATGCAGGCTCCAAGAAAAACATCACTATGAAACACACAAACGATGGATGCCATTTGACACAGCATGCAAGGACAGGAGCACCTCAAAACTAAACTTTTATCAGTCTACACACAAACAACGCAACAATGAAAACCTGGGAAACCACAGAGACCATCTGGAGTCTACAAAGTTTTCACCAAGATAGGTGAGGGTAAAAAATTCCTCACTAGGTCAAAAACTTTGTAAATCTTATTTAAATACTTACCATTAAACTACTGGTTCCAGAAGGAATAGAGGTAGCAGAGTAGAAAAAAGAGGGAAAACCCAATCAATACTAAGAACAAAAGTGGCAACACAATATCAACTCTAGGCACCCACAATAAAATAGCAAATAAATATAAAATATGAGGGCAGGCGGCCAACTTTTTAATAGTATTGAGAGGTGGGTTATCAATGCCTCCCTCTGCCTCTTATTCCTATTTTGCTTATTATTGGGACGTAGAGTTACTTAACAGCTACTCCAAAAAGCAGACTTGGGAAGGCAAAGAAGTAAAGTCTGTAATTTTTATTATGGCCAACAAGTCAATATATAACTTAAATTACTAAGGGAACCAAGAATCCTTTTCTTACTTAAATTCTATTCTATAGCAATTGGACTACCCAGCATTTTAGGAAAATCACCTATGTTTACCCAAAATATAGTTGTGTAGATACACAACTAAACCAGCTGTTTAACTGAAAATTTCAGTGAATAAAATAGATGGTTTTATTATTTGTTGGTATGGTTGATATCTAAACGTTATCCTGAACAAATGAAAGGTGACAATACCCAGTCACCTGACTTACAGGCATCCAATGCCATAAAAGATTGAATTTTACTCTTCATGACTTTGTTTCAATGGTTTTTATTCTTTCAAGTATTTCATGTAATCTTTAACTTACTACTAGCTTTTATAACCACCATTTAAGGTAAATTGTAGACAGGAGAATTTATTATTTTGATTTGGATGTTAGCTCACATTTGCAGAGCAATTTACTATAAACCAAGCAATTTGCTAAATGCTACTACATTACCTCATCTAATCTTCAAAACCACTACATGAGGTAGGTACTATCACTATCATCACTTTAATATTGAGGAAATAGAGGCTTAGAGAACTTAAATGATTTGGCCAAAGTCACTTTAAAAGCCCAACTACAGATCCAAAAATTCAAACCACTATACTACACAGAGAGAAAGAAAAAAAGCAACTTAGAGTAATACTTTCACAATGTTTCAATCTTATTTTCTTACTCCTGTTAAGTGCTGAAAATACGTATGACAGATAAATGTAACATGAATCACAAGTCTTATGGAAAATTTCCCAATTCATTGATCTTCTAGAGTACTACAATACAAAGACACCAAATATACAAGTAGGAAATAATTAAAACAACAACACTTTAATCTTAGAAAAATCAAATTCTAGTCATAAGTAAAAACACTAGAGAAGTAATGTTTCTTAGCGTTGACTGGTCAACCTCATCTGTAACACTGCTGTGAGAATTAAAACACACACACACACAAACATGCCCACATTAAAAAGAACAAAAAAGTATATTCCTTCTTGCTACAAGGAACTCATTAAATGAAACTAATGGCTTACAAGAAAGATAAACCCTGCTTGGTTGTTTTTATGAAAAAGGATTTTTCAACTATACCTTTAAACAGATATGCATAACCTATGATTCAACGTTTTAAAAGACTAGAACAAATTTACAAAAATACAGTCTACATTCAAGTAAAAGCTACATAAAAGAAGGCATGTTTTTCCTTAAACTTAAGCTATTTTTTAAAACATGTGAGTAGAACTAGCGCACAGCCAGATCTAACAGCGATAGTGCTTCTAGCTAACAGTATCTGGTTAGTTCGAACAGCTCCCCATTTTCCTAAGAACAATTAAAGCTTTACCACGTAAGACTGAAAGGCTCAGAAAATAAGTACATTTAAGAAATGAAAGGCAATCGGTATCTCAAACAGCAAAATGTCATACTCAGTGGTGTTCTAGTAGATGTTTAACAACTGCTATACAGAGCGGGAAAACAATCTTGATTTTTACTATTTGCTGATTTCCATGGTATAAACTGTCTACGTCTGAACACAGAATTGAGAGATGAGCAGTAGCACATTGTCACATAGTATTTCCACCACACAGATATGACAGACGTCAATAACCTCAACAACACAGATAACAGGAAAATGCAATAAGATAACCAGGAAATGACTGCTGAGTTTTATTACCTTTGCTTTAAATACAGCTTACTTAATTGTAAATTTATATAATTTAATTTTAATGATAGCTGCCAAAATCCTTAACTTCACAATCAACTCTAGGAAGAGCTGGTTCCAGCACACCACTGGCATACAGTTCCCTTTTTAATCCTCTCCAGTCCTTCATTTATTTCCCTCATTTTGCTATTACACTTTCCTATTAAGCAAGGAAGAAAGTTGTTATATTTTCATCAATCAGCTCTCTCAACTATTTCTTCTAAGCCTACGTTGTGAATGTCCCCTAAGTCCACCCATTTTTGCTGTTCAGCTAGCAAGGCCCACCCCTCACGCCCCTAAAACATAAGAAACAGATAATATTCATTCACATTTTTCTCCAGTCCTCACCACAGAAAAATGAAGGCAATGGCCAAGTGCATTTGCTGCAAAAATACTTCCCCCAACTAATTCCTTTGACATGACAGTTTTGGCATGGCATAAGCTCTTTTTAAGTATCCTACAAGACCAGAACAATTCACATTTACACCAGTATCATTTATAATCCATATCACCTGCAATGGTATGTTATTACTTTACTCTCTGCCAATCTGATAGGCACAAAGTGCTATCGAATTACTACTTTAGTTTGCATTTTCCTAGAAAGCAATCTGGCAAAATCTATTGAATTTAATCATAGAGAATGCTGTTCCAGGAATATTGTGGAATAGGTACTTAGAGCAACCCTCCTAAAAGAAACAACTCAAAGTCCAGGATTCAAAAAAGAAAATCTTAAAAACATTAATGTGCTGACAAGAAAACCACAAATTCTTAGGCCAGAAAATGAGAGAAAGCTGGAAACCCAAAGCAATAAGGTGGACAATAGCAGGAGGCTTTTGCTTGAGCTCAGGTGTCCTCAAAGTGCTATGAATTCACCATTAGGGTAAATCAGAAATAACCCTCCTCTCCTTACCACCACCTCCCAGGCAACTTCAAAAAAATCCACTGAACCTTGACACTGGGTTGGAGGGGGTGGAAAAATCCCCACTGAGAATTTGGAACCACAAATAGAGCTCTTGCTGCTTTTGCTGTCTGAATTCATAATTTCTAGGTGGTCTAGAAACCCGAAGCTGAAACTCTCACTCTTAAGCATGCATCAGAATCACCTGGAGGGCCAATTTAAACACAGATTGTTGCTGCCTCTAGGGTGGGCCCAATGATCTACATGACAAGTTCTCAAGTGACGCTGATACAGCTGGTCTGGGACCACATTGTGCCAGGCCCACTGATGTAGAGTGATCACCGCGTTCCCAGGCTCCTGGAAGAAGCAAACATTTTATGACAAGCGTGGCAATGCAGTTTGGAGGATTCATAAATGGTGCCGGGACAAATGGGTATCCACGTGGGTATCCACAAATTGGACCCTTACCCTATATCATATACAAAAATCAATTCCTGGAGGATTAAAGTCTCAAAAAAAGCAAAACTATAATACTTTAAGACTCAGGAGAAGGGAAGAGTTTAAAAAACAGGAAAAGACTGATAAGTGTACATTAAATAAATGACTTCTGTTCATCAAAAGTCTCTATTAGAAATGACATGTCTGGAATCTGCTTTAAAATATTTCAGGAAAAAAGGAGAGGGGACAGAGATAGATAATAAAGCATGGCAACAATCCTGATAAAAGTTGAATCTGAGCAGTGACAGTTTATATACTAATTTTTCCTTAACCTTTGTGTATATTTTTTCCTTTCACTCTTATACAGCATTAAGCTGGGAGAAGAAATTTGGAACTTACATAACGGACAAAAAAGTAGAATACAGAATATACGAAGAACTCTTACAAATCACTAAGAAAAATACAAATGACAACAAAAAAATAAGCAGAAGACAAGCACTTGATTAGAAGAAATGTTTATGAAGAGTAAATAAGCAGCATGGAAAGGAAAATTAGAACCACAGTAAAACACCATTTCTTACCCACCAAACTGGCAAATGTTAGGAAGTCTGACAAAAGTAAAAGGATATGGAATAACTGAACTATTTATTCACTGCTTGTGAGGATGTAAATTGGTTTAATCACTTCAGGAAACAGCATGCTTTTCTTCATTAAAGTGAAGATCTGGCTACCATGCAATCCAGCAATTCCTCTCTTACCTTAGAGCAGCTGTCTTAAAATTGAGGGCACTCAAAGACTCTCCAAGGTATCAACTTTCAAAGACATCAACTTTTACATACCCAAATTCAGAACATATCTTTATACTAACTTGAAAATGGTACAGGTTCTCCTTTCCTGTCATCCATTTCACATGTGCCCTTCTCCCACTTTCTAAAAGAAAGACACACCTTACTCATTCCAAATCTTATTGTGATGCACTGTACCATGATGTAAAAACCTCCAGGCACCAAAGGAAGTATTTGACAATTACTTTAATCAAAGAAACCTAAAAAAACCCACTCCATCCTCAGTCCATCTCATTGAGAAACACATTTCCAATTAAATACTTTTTATGCCAAATGTATATGAAATTTCTACAATTTCAACATTATTTTTCATCAATTGTGTATTAGTAGAAACTGCAATAAATGTTAGTATCTAGAGCTTGATGGCAACATAACATTTTTAATGAAATTTAAGGTACATTTAAAATATATGAAATTTTATGTATAAATACTACACAATATACATGTATGTATATAGATACATACATGAAGAGGAGTATGATAAAGTGATTTGAAGACATTTAAACATAAAAGTATGCTCCTCTGGGGTAAAATTCTGTGGAGGAAATAGAACAGAAATATGATTTCAAGGTGAAAAACGAACAATGCAAAATTTCCAATGACAGACTAGCTTGTTCACGGATGTTTTAAAGGATGCCAGCAAATCTCAAGACACTATGGTATTTATATTTCATTGGATACATTTAAAAGAGTGATAAGTATTTTTAAAATATCAATATTTTTAATATTACTGAAATTACATCCTTTGCAATTATGTAAACACTATGATTAAAAAATATTAGATGTCAACTTAAAAATGTGCAAGAAGGTAGATAGTTTAAAAAAATTATTTGGGGGACAAAAAAAAGCAAAAAACTTTGAAGGCCACTGCCCCACAGTACTTGTGCACATGCACACCAGGAGTCATGAATAAAAACGTTCATGGCAACATTGTTTATAATAATGTAAAACTGAAAACACCATCAATTCCATCAACAATAAAAATGGATTAATCGGGGGCCAGATGATTTATGGCATAGTGGTTGAGTTTGTGTGCTCTGCTTCGGCAGCCAGAGTTTGGCTGGTTGGGATCCCAGGCCCTGACCTGCACACCACTCATTAAGCCATGTTGTGGTGGCATCCCACATACAAAATAGAGGAAGACTGGCAACAGGATGTTAGCTCAAGGACAATCTTCCTCACCAAAAACAAAACGAAGGATAAATCATAGTATAATCAATCAATGGAATATGATGTATCAATGAAGATGAATAAACTACAGCTAAGACAATAATATAGATGAAAAGTACAAATAATGTCATATACTTAAAATGACTCCATTTATATAATATTCAAAGCCAAGCCTATTGTTTGAGAATGTTCACTGTTTAGGGATGCATAACTGAGGGGTAAAGGAGCGGGTGGCTCTGTGGCCAAGTGGTTAAGTTCGCATGCTCTGCTTCAGTGGCCTCCGGTTTCACCAGTTCAGATCCTGGGTGTGGACCCAGCGCCACTTATCAAGCCAAGCTGAGGTGGCATGCCACATAGCTCAACTAGAAAGACCTACAACTAGAATATACAACTATGTACCTTGGGGCTTTGGGGAGAAGAAAAAAAAAAAAGAAGATTGGCAACAGAGGTTAGCTCAGGGCCAAACTTTAAAAAAAAAAAAGATAAGAGAAATAGCGGTTATCCCAGGGGCGGGGAGAATACTATAAAAGGGCACAGAGGGAGATTCTAGGAAACACTGAATGTTCTATTTCTTGGCATGGGTGGTGGTACAGGAAGATTCACTTTATTAGTCTTTAAGATGCATATATGTTTTTTATGTTTTTCTATATTTAAAATATATTTCATAATAAAAATTATTTTTAAAAATTACCCTTCGATCCAGCAATCCCCACCTGGTAATTTATCCTAGGGATAATGGCATCAGTATACAAAGAATATATGAACGAGGATTTTTTTTTCTGTCTGCAGTAGCAAAAACTGACCAATAAAAATAGCTCAATAATTTGTCCAATATCTGTACCATGGAATATCATGGAGTCATTAAAAAGAATCTGAGGTATACTACTCGAGGAATTTTCACAATGTTTTAAGTGAGAAAAGTAAGACGCAGACAAACATCCATAATATAATCCCATTTTTGTAAAACGACGACCACAAAATCCCTATATATGTGTGTATATAATTATATCCATGCACAGCACAAGAATTCAAAAGATAAACACAAGTTTATCAGGCAAGTGGAGATGTGGGAGATAAAAAGAAGGGAAAGATAACCAAAACTAATTGGGCATGCACATATACAAATGTATAAAGAGATGTACCGACTAGCATACCAAAGTGTCAGGGGTATATATCTCAGGGAGTGGATTTTCAGGTAATTTTTATTTTCTTTGTTATACCTTTATGTGTTATCTCAAGATTTAATACTAGCACACATTATTTTATAGTCAGGAAACACTGAGGTAGATACACATCTTCCTTGACGTATGATGGGTTATCTCCCGATAAACCCATCATAATTTGAAAATATCCTAAGTCAAAAATGCATTTAATACACATAACCTACCGAACATCATAGCTTAGCCTAGCCTACCTGAAACATGCTCAGAACACTTACATTAGCTTACAGCTGGGCAAAACAGTGTTGAACATCTCATGTAATTTATTGCACACTATACTAAAAGTGACAAACAGAATGTTTGTCTGGGTACAGAATGGTTGTAAGGGTATCAGTTGTTTACCCTCGTGATCTCGTGACTGAGTGGGAGCTGTGGCTCGGTGCCAATGCCCAGCATCACGAGAGTGTTCTGTACCTATGGCTATCTGAGAAAAGATCGAAATTCGAAGTAGAATTTCTACCAAATGTTTATCATTTTCACATCACTGCAAAGTCAAAACATCGTAAGTCAAACCATTGTAAATTAGGGACATTTTGGACAAAGTATTTCTGGACATTAGAATAAATAATATTCCACGTGGTAACATCTATACAGAAACAGCCCTAGGTGGTCAGTTAATAAAATGGAAAATAAGTGACATACCACACTAGGGAAGCTTTTTCCAAGACGTATGCCACCATCAGTGCCTCTCATGTGGTAATGTGTATACAAATCACTTGGGCATTTTTAAAATGCAGATTCTGTTTCAGTAAACCCGGGGTGGAACCTGAGATTGTGCATTTCTAAGCAGCTCCCAAGTGAAGGGAACGTCATTGTTCCACAGACTGTACATTGACTAGCAAGGAGGTAAGCACTTGGAATGTGCCAGGCTCTGTACTAGGCACTTTTGAAAATATTATATCATTTAATCCTTATTACCATCTTTTGAGGTAGGTTTAATAATTTCCATCTACAGACGACTAAATTGAAGCTCACAGTAAAGCAGAAAAATACTGATGACAGAAGTGAAATACTGCCCCTTGGGTAATTTTGTTAACGAAGCTTCCTCCCACCCCCAGGCTCTTTCCATGCTAAATACAATTTCTTCCCACTTTGAATGATACCTTCTTTCAGCAGCAAAACACTACTCAAAGAGTTCTATGAGTTTACACTGAAGGCAAAACAGAACAGCAAATCACATGACAAAGGGAACACAAGGTGTGGTTCCTGGGCCACTAGCAGCAGCAACACCTAGAAACTCATTAGAAATGCACATTATCAGGCCTCACTGCAAACTTACTGAATCAAAAATTCTGAGGGTGGGGCTGATTCTCAAGCCCACTAAAGTTTGAGAGACACAGAACATCAATAAAGGATGAATGAAAAAGAAAGTCAAGTTACTGTGAAATCTGGGAAATGCTGAATTAAAACAAGTTAACCAGATTTCCTTCTTTATTACAGAACTTTAATAGGTTACAAACATGCTTGGCTACAGAACTCCACCTTCCAGGAGAATGTTATGGAACAAGCGTTCAATAGGAGTAAACTCTCAATGATGCTATCCAAAGCAGATTTTTCTCCTTGAGGTCTGAGGGGTAAGGATACACACCTAGAGTCAGACTTGAGCATGAATCTGAGCCCTGAAAGTAGGAGTAATAGTAGCACAGGAGTAGTAACAAAAGATGATACCACTACCAGTCATTTTCTGTTTATAAAAGTGAAACATGTATTACTATAGAAAATATATGGCAATATATGAAAAAAATAGCAGTATTCCTACTGGCCACAGATAATTGATTTTTAGTGTTATGGATATTACCTTCTGGTCATTTTTCTTTATGTACACATATACACACTAATTTGGTAACAAAATTACCAAACCACAATCCATACTACTTTTATATTATAATCATTTGTTTCCAAGCTATCTATCCATCAGACTATGAGCTTAAGACAATTAAGTGTTTTTCACCTTTGCATTCCCAGTACCGGAAAGCCTACCCAGCTACCGCAGCAGGCACTGAATATTTTTTGACTGAGTGAAAAAGTAAAGCAACAAAGCAAAATCAGATACATAGATTATGTGTGATAACAGGGGAACAATTCAAGTTTCCTCCATGCTCAATTTTAAAGCCAGCTAAAACACAAAAGAATATCTAAGCCTTGTGCCATTTTTGCTTGTAAAAGCCCACTATCACATTTTCATACATAAGGAATATTTTTCTCTAGTCTTTGCTACATATAACACCACTTTTTTAAAAAGTCTTATGACATTAAGTATGTGGATACACAGCAAAAGCAAGAATAATGTCAACGGGGTGGTAGACAATATGGTCCCCAGCAGACCTTAACTTTCTGTGGCATAAGCTTGTTGGATTTCTCAAATTCCTCTAGAGCTCCTAACTCTCAGACAGAAGATTGCTTTCAGAACATTAAGGAATGATGCTGACAAAACCAGTTCACCATTCCCTCTGAAAAAAGTGAAACCACCTCCTTCTCTGAACAAGCAACAGCACACCCCTTTCAAAAGTATCTTTAGGACCCTCCTTTTAGTGCACTAGCCTAACAACAGGACACTTCTCTGAGCTGCTGACCTAACCATTTGTTCTTATACAGTAAATATAATTACCTTTTTGGAGTTTGTAATAATGGGATTTGCCTGCACTAGTATATTCAAATCCAAGACATGGACATGGTTTAAAAGAGAAAAAAAAAAAAGCCTCACTATTCTTTAGTCTGTCTTGGAAACTGAAGCCCAGAAGATGAAAGATGAAGGTCATAAAGCTACCTCTATTGACCTCAAAATAGAACTTGTTCTCACCATACCCAGGGACCCTTCCAAAAATATTTAATATGTCAAAAGTAAATACAGCTAACTATGCCCCAGATTGCTTTTAGGAATTTTAGTCAAGCCCGTTGACTAGCTTTTTAAAAACACTCTTCCCCAGAGACTCTAAAGGAATCCCCAGGCTCAAGTTCTGCCGTCCTAGTCACCTTTCTCAACCCATGCAGCTTGATATGAAAGATGAGCAGATCCTTCTCTTCTCCTGTTCTCATCTTTGGTGAATATGGATTCCATATTCAAGACTTGGTACATTCTGTCTCACTGTCATAACAGTCAATTCCCTTTTCTGGTTCCTCTTGCATAAGGCTGGAATTTCTTTTAGGCCTAGCTATTATTTTGGATTACAGTTAAGTTGTACAAAAAACTTAATATGATCTTTGACTCACTGATACCTCCTAGACTCACATATGAAAACAAAATACGTATTATAGGCAGAAAAAATTATATGTCTAGCCATTTTCTACTTAATTTTTTAAAAGATTTAGACTAAAACAAAAACAATAAATTCCCAACTCTTGAATCTTTGGTTCAACCAATTCTCTACATTCCCTAGACAAGTGAAATTTCTCCCATATTTGGAAATAGGATCCTAAAAATAAAGTTCCCTGAACTTTGTCCTTTTCCCGAGAATTGACAATTCGTGATAAAAATAAATCAACCACTATATCCCACTTTGCTATAGTGAATACCGTCTAAAACATTTAATTATCCAAAAGCTTTGCCAATCAGATAAATTAAATTTAAATGGATAAATTTAAGCATTAATTTATAAATTAAGTTTATCTTTTGAGATACTTACACACTCAAGCCTTCTACTATATATCCATCATTAGTTAAACAGTTTGGGTACTCTTAGCTCTGATGTCCATACATTAGAGTACTGTGTTCCTGGACAGCAACTGATTGAGGAGGGAATGACTGGCATGAAGGAGACAGAGCAGGGAAAATGGGAGCAGCAAGAAAGAACTGCATTACCTTTTCCAATGTCTCCCTCCCTTTTCTAATTTATTATACAATTACCCCAACCCCTCAACACAAAAGAGCACATGATGTATGACTTCATTCATATGAAGCTCAAGAACAGGCAAAACTGATCTATGATAATAGTAACAGGTAATATTAATCAGCCTCTTAGAAATAGGGTGGGAATGACCAGGAAGGAGCATAAGAGAATTTTTCTAGTGAAGAAAGTGTTTTCTATTTTGATAGTGTGTTGGTTACACCATGTATTGTCAAATGTATTTGTCAAAACTCTTCAAACTGTACACTTAGGATCTGTGCGTTCCAACGTATGCAAATTAATCCTAAATTTAAAAAAAAGAAAAAAGTAGCTGTTTTCTTTTCACAAAGAGGTCAGTTCCCAATGATGACAAAATTAGAGAAGGCTCAGGAAAAAAAATAGTCATTTTTTTTTAAATTAAGAAAAAAAATGACAACTACCCAGCTTGATGAAAACAGGGTCCATGTCTGTTACATTCACTACTATCAGCACCTAGCATATATCAGAAGCTTAATAATTTGTTTTATACATAAAATTTCAAATACAAAAGAACTATACAAAAACATCAGAACTGTACCAAAAAAATTAATAATTTTGACATTAAAAAAATTCATAGACCAATGGTTCTTGATTAATTTAGGGCGATATATCTCTTTGAGAATGTGATGAAAACTACAGAGTATTCCTCTAGAAAAATGAACATATAACAAAAAATTTTGTATATGATTTCAAAAGCTTATGGACCACCTGAATTTTATCCATAAATTCCTTGGGGACCTACTGATTATAAGCAAAGAACCTCTTTCTATAACTGGACTTGTTTTTAACATTTGATTTAATATGAATAAAAATAACAGACAATTCTGCTTTGAATTGCTCAAGAGTCTGTCTACACCAGATGATCACTGCATTTTTTTCTTTTGTTTGTTGTTTTTTTTAATTCTACTAGCCCACTCATTTCTATTGTTTCATAGCAGATTTGAAAAATACTCACGTAACCATCTTTTAGATCAAGAATTCCTTATAATTTTCTTTTAGGTACAACAGCTAATAGCTTATTCAAGTTACTCAAAGTATTTTTTTTACATTTGATCTCAATGCTTTTTCTTTCTCTCCTATAGATAACTCATTAATATAACCAAAAATACTGCATTTTCCTCAAACAATAGGATATTCAAGAGTTATCATGGTGTGGTAGGTAGAATAATGGCCCTCCAAAGATGTCTTCAGCCTAATCTCTGGAACCATGTTAGGTTACATGGTAAAGTGGAATTAAAGTTGCAGATGGAATTAAGGTTGCTAATCATTGATCTTAAAATAGGGAGATTATCCTAGATTACCCGGGTAGGCCAACTTAATCACAAGGGTCCTTAAATTGTGCAAGAGTGAGGCAGAAGAGTGAAAACCAGAGAGACAGCAGTGTAAGAAAGACTTGGCCCAGTGTTGCTGGCTTTGAATTTGGAGGAAGGGGTCATAAGTCAACAAATCCAGGTGGTGTCTAGAAGGTGGAAAAGTCAAGGAAACAGGTTCTCCCTTAGAACCTCCAGAAGCAGCCTACCAACACCTTGATTTCAGCCCACTGAAACTCATTTTGTACCTCTAACCTCCATAACTATAAGATAATAAATTTGTGGTTTTAACTCAATACATTTGTGGTAATTTGTTACAGCATCCACAGGAAACTAATACACACAGTGAAATGAAAAAAAGTACTGAATTGATCCAGAGTCATTATGATTTATACCACTTAAAAGCCAAATTTCTTAACATCTCAAAGTCTCAGTTTTCTCATTTATAAAATGGAGATATTATGTTCTGTCTCTGGCAAAGTGTTACTTGAAGATATAGAGTACGTAAATATGCTTTTATAAACTAAAATATCTATATATGTGAGCTAGTAATATTATTACACAAGATCATTATGAACAAGATTATATTCATGGTGGTATATTAAGATATATTCAATATATATACATATACAACTAAGAGTTCCAGAGACAAAGCTTCATTAATATTTACTGAAGCTATTTACATTTTTCTGAAAGCTTTATGCCAAAAAAATAAGCATTTAAATTTCTAAAAAAACTCTTCAATGGTAAAATATTGAATGGTAAGAACTAAGTCTTTTACTACATACTTCTATATTCCATAAAGAACACCCCATATAGCAATTTATAAAGATACTACACATATAATAAATTATCGTAATAGAGAATTTAATATTTACGGAATTATGTCACTTGGAGTTACGGTCAATTCTAAATTACCTTTAATAAAACAGAAGAGGGATGATCTGAATAAATACCATCCACAGAATTTCTTTTAATTAGTTATTACCTGTGGACTTCTCTCATCAGACTGTCATAATAAATATTCTCCCTTAAGAATTCAACTGTTCCAAAAAGTGGAACAGACAGGAGCCTATATAATTTAAATCCCTATGAAATTAGATATCTGAAATAGCTAAAAATCACACAAAAAAATCTTGCCATTAATAAAGCCCCTTTCTTCTTCATTTATAGAAAGCAATAGACTTTTAAGCACCATTTTAATAATTTAAATTCATAACCCTGCACCTTTATAACTGACACAATAAACCTAATTCATAAAAATTTAATCTTATAAATCAATAATCTGGGAGGGAATATTTAAAACATATGAACAACCAAAGACTAATCTGTAGAATATAGCATGAACTACAAATCAATATAAAATAGATGAACAACCAAACAAAAAAAAAGGGCAAAGTCACTGAGTAGGCAATTAAAAAAAGAAAATACATGGCTAATAATAAACACATGGAAAAATGCTCATTTTCACTAGCAATCAGGAAATACAAATCAAAATTTTTCATCAAGTGAAATGGAGGAAAAAAGAAATAACATCTAATACCAGCAAAGTCATGGAAAATTTAGTATTGTCATATAATGGTGCAGAATAGATTAGTAATGCTTTTGGAGGGGAGTTTCAGTATCTATTAAAAATTAAAGTGTGTATACCATTAAACCAGAAAATTCTACCTCTAGGAATCTGTTGTATAATAAAGAATTTGTCAGGTCTTTGTTCCTGGCTTCCTGGCACAGAGCTTCTAAAACCCTTGGAATTTCACAAGTAATAAAAGTGTCTTCATTATTCATGAGACCCTTGGATCACATCTGACTTTAGGTTAATGAGATGATTCAGAATGAGGGCTAGTCACCAGAAAGACCAACCACGTGAGTAAAGGGTTGGGGTGTTTTGAGCCGGGCAAACCTCTGAGGAGTAGAGGAATTTGGAGATTGAGTTCAACCACATGGCCAATTTTTAATCAACCATGCCTATGTAATAAAACCCAAATACCAAAGTCTGGACACCTCAGAGGAGTTTCCTAGTTCATGAACACTTTGTTGTGCCAGGAGGGTAACACAGCCTGATTCCACAAGGACAAGGCAGGGAAGCACTGCATGTAGGACCCTCTCAAACCTCATACTATGTCTCTTCATTTGGCTGGTCCTAATTTACATCCTTTATAATAAAACTGTAATTCCAAGTACAGCATTTTCCTGAGTTCCATGAGTCATTCTAGTGAATTATCAAACCTGACGGGTGGTAGAACCCCCCACAAATTTGTAGTCAGTTGATCAGAAGTGCAGGCAACCTGGGGACTCCCAAAGTGTGGCTGACATCTTAAGTGAGAGCAGTCTTGTCAGGACAATGTCCTTAAACCTGTGGAGTCTGACACTAATTCCAGATGGCTGGTGTCACGATAGTGTCCATCTGAGAAAAAAATCTGTACATATGTACATATTCATAAAGATGTTTACTACAACACTGGAAAAGTGGAAAGGTGGAAACATCCTAAATTCTTACCAATAGAAGAATGGTTAAATAAACTACAGTATTAGGGAACAGGAAGTACACAGCAATTAAACCTCCTAAACACATTAAAGAGAGAAAGGCAGATTTTAGAAGAATATAGTATGACCACATTCTTGATAGTAACACTCTCCATCACAAAATCACATACAAAATCAAACTCTTTTTCTCTGTATTTATAAGCACATAAATAAATTTATTAAAAAGTTAGGAAGTATATTTATAAAAAAGGATAATAGTGACATCTGGGGAGAGAATGGGATAACCAAAGGAGGACTGGAAGTAACTTTCATTTTATATTGTTTAAATTTCACAGAAAGGGATTCGTATTTCTTCTGCAATAACAAAAAGAGGACTTCCAGTTAAAGACAACTGCCTGAACACATTTATCAGCCTCTGCTCAGTCCAACATCCTACTAAATTCATTAAAAATGTATTTTTTAAAGGGAATAAGCCTATAAAAGGACAGAGAACATGAAAAAAAGCAATACAATTGGACCACAGAAGGAAAATGAATGAGTGGTAACTTTCACTGCAGAACTAGGAAAGCAGGCACCAGAGAGGACTAACAAGAGCAAGATTCACTGCAAGCCTGTGTAAGAAGCAGTCAGAACTCCCCAGTTGTCCTCCTTGACTTCAAGCAACTAAGCAAGTGCTCCTCCCCAACCCGGGAATTAGACTAGAGCTCTGTGATTGGGAGAGGGAAAAGTTTCTGGACTTGGGGACAGTACAAACAGCTAAAGGCAGAGGTAACTACTGATACTGAATATGAAGACTGAATCAAAGTACCACACTAAGTGTGAAGACTCCCAACCTTCTTCTCACTCTGCTCCTAGAACACTGGTATAAAAAAAGTATGTCCTCTAGGCAAGAAGAGAGAACAGCCATTTTGGAAAATAGGACCAGCCCAAGAGAAAAAGACCGTAATTTAGTATTCCTAACAAAAGGGCCCAGACAGATGACCTTACACACACACACAGCTTCCAATCAGCTTTTTAGTGCCATATTTTTAAAGTACGAGTAACCTGCCAAAGATCAGCAAACATTTGAAGAAAGACCCTAAAACTGGGAAGAAACTGAGTAGCCAGAAAGAAAAAAAAAAGCATATGACACACATATATGCAAGCACAAATACATATCATTAGTATTCTTAGAAAAAGGTATTGTACCCATAAAATAAGAACAGAATCTATGAAAAAATTCACAATAAGAAAACACCTTGGAAATTTTAAAAGATTACAGAACAAAGGGTTAGACAATAAAGTTGAGGGGGGAAAATCCCTGCAAAAAGATTTTTAAAAAAGAGAGAGAAAAAAGATAAATAAAGCAAAGGATCACTCTAAGGGTCTAACACTGAAATAATGAGAAAACAAAATGGTGGAGGAAATAATCATAGAAATAATTTTTAAAAACTACCCAAAATAAAAAACAAGAGCAAACTGAAAGGACCTGCCAAATAAGCAGCACAACTGATGAACAGAGATCCATCCCAAGACACATAATAATGAAATTTTATAACCCTAGGGCAAACGAAGATCCTAAAAGCTTGGGGTGGGGGTGGGGAAAGAGAAATTTCACACAAAAGATCAAAAACCAGAATGACATCAAGGTGCTCAACAGCAACACCTGGAAGCCAGAAAGCAACAGAGCAACACATTTAAAACACTGAGGGAAAATAATTTCCAACCTAGAATTCTATATCAAGCCAAACTACCAATCAAGAGTGAGGGCAGAAATAAAACATTTTCTTTCAGACAATGAAGTCTCAACCTCTTCCTTTACATTCTTTCTCAGTAGGACGTCCGAGACTGTGTTCCACTAAAGACAATGGACTACTACACGAAGAAAGAAAAGATGAAACTAAGGAACTAAGAGATTTAACCTGAGAGGCAAATGGAATCCCCAGGGTGATAAAGAACAGAGACCTCACCGGATAACTAATTCAGAATGGAGTCAGTCCGAAGGCTCCAGGAGAGACTTTACCACCACCATGAAATTCACGGAATGTGTAGTTTATGAATAAACTGAGAGGAGATTTATACAATTGAGGGAGGGTTTGTAGACTACACACAAACCTAAATAAATTTTAAAAAACACAAAATTGTGCAGAAAAAGGAAAGCAGCCACCTGTGAACAGACACTGGATTAGGAGAAGAAAGTTAATTAGGTTCCATACACTTTACAACTAAGATACAAAATAAGTAACATTTAAAATACAACAGGTGCATGTAGTTCATCTAACTCCTGATTCTCATCTCCAAGTAACAAGGAAGGAAATTATTTAGCTTACACACTTCTTATGAGACTCAAAGGAGTTAGTGCTCGTGAAATCACTTTCTTAACCCATAAATTACTAAATAAAAGTAATATTTTGGGGCCGGCCCCACGACCGACTGGTTAAGTTCGCTCACTCCACTGTGGGCAGCCCAGGGTTTCACCAGTTCAAATCCTGGGCGTGGGCATGGCACTGCTCATCAGGCCATGCTGAGGCAGCGTCCCACATGCCACAACTAGAAGGACTCAAAACAAAAGAATACACACAAAAAAAGTAACGTTTTTAGTTCAATATTTAAAGACACAAAGTGGTTTATAATATTAAATATTCATTTATTTTTTCTTTTAAAGAAACTAATGGCATTCCTCCAAGGAACTCAATATGGCAAGATGGTGGAAAGAGTGGACAACGAGAGTTAATAAGGAACTAAGATTTCACTGTGACTAGATGTGCTGTTTTTGAAGAAGTGCTACAATAAACAGGAAATCTGGAGAATTCCAAATCAAGACCTTAGACCTCTCAGACTAGAGAGTGCCAAAGCACCACAACGTGGTAACATGCTTTATCAAATGACACGTCATCCAGGCTGCCTGAGATGCCGTAAATCATACAATAACTATAAAAATACTAAGTTTTTCAGATTCTGCCCTGGAGAAGTAGCATACACTTAACAAAGAGACTGACCCACCTTAACTCCTCACCACCCATCCCCCCAACCATCTCCAACCACCCACAAAACATACTCAGATTGATTAAGAATATTTTGTAGCACATTCAAATGGTTATAAAAGTGCTATTAAGCACAGCACAAATTTTTTTTTTTTGAGGAAGATTAGCCCTGAGCTAACTGCTGCCAATCCTCCTCTTTTTGCTGAGGAAGACTGGCCCTGAGCTACCATCTGTACCCATCTTCCTCCACTTTATATGTGGGACGCCTACCACAGCATAGCTTGTCAAGCAGTGCCATGTCTGCACCCGGGATTCCAAGCGGCAAACTGCGGGCCACCGAAGTGGAATGTGCGAACTTAACTGCTGTGCCACCAGGCCAGCCCACAGCATAATTTTATTTCTAAGAATTTTATGATTATCCCTATTGGTATAGTTCACATCATACCTATTTTCTTTGGTTCAAAAATTCAGTTTACATATATTTACGCTTAAATGGAGCAGTAAGTTTTTATGTATGATTTAAATAATTTTGGTGATCAATAACCTTGTTGTCAAATAAATTGTGAAGAACACTGAATATTTACAAAGTTTTTGCCACATGACTAGTACAGTAAACGTGCTATAAAGCTTAATTCAGGACCTGGCCCTGTGGCTGAATAGTTAAGTTCATGTGTTCTGCTTTGGCAGCCTGGGGTTCAGCAGTGCAGATCCTGGGTGCAGACCTATGCACTGCTCGTCAGGCCATGCTGTGGTGGCATCCCACACAGAAGAACTAGAATGACCTGCAAGTAGGATATACAACTATGTTCTGGGGCTGTGGGGAGAAAGAAGAAAAAAAGAGAAAGAGGAAGACTGGCAACAGATGTTAGCTCAGGACCAATCTTCCTCACCCCCCAAAAAAGCTTAATTCAAATATTCAGGGAAGATTCTTAGAAATAGAAGACACATAATAAAAATAATGATAAAACCTAAAACTAAAATTTTGGATTGTTTCTGCAAAATCTGAGAAGTTGAGAAAAGTACATGGTCTTTGTGAAGGGAGTGAGTATGGGGAGTGGCATATGAATTTCCATTTTTGATAGAGAGGTTCAAATGTTAGTTAAAAATATAAAGGTATAACGTACCTTATGTAGATTACTTTAATCCTCACAATACTACAAACTAAGTATTATTTTTATCCTGATTTTTGAGATGAGAAAACTAAGGTAGAGAGGGGTTAAGTAACTTGCTTAAAGTCACATAGTGCAGATGGAGTCGACCCAGGCAGCCTGACTTGAAGACCCAAGTTCTTCCCCATAATCCCAGAATACAGCCTGCACATACAGAGCATTCCATCTCCTTCTCTTCAGTGACTGATTTATGGATAGGCACATGACTTAAATGGGGCTAATCGGAGTCTCCTGTTAGATGTAAAGGTAAATACTCCCTTCAGGCCTCTCAGATCACATGCGGATGAAAGTAAGAGTGAGCCTGCAGGCCATCAGCTTAAAGACGACTTGTATTCAATAGAAGATGACAAAACGAGGTAAGAAGCAAAAGGAGACCAGGTGGTGTGGGTGAACACACACAACTGCTAAATTTCAGCTGCAGGGACCCTGGTTTCTGCACTCGTTCCTTGAATTCTGTGGGCCAACCCAGGATCCTCTCTAATAATTTGACACAATATATTGTTTTTCCACTTAATGATATTTTGAATTGTGTTTCTATCATAGGCAAATGAAAAGGTCTGAAATTCTCTGGCCACAATGCAATTATTCTAGTTAACACGAGAAATAACAAAAAGGGTAGCAAGAACAACAACAGTAAAGGTACCACCTAAAAACGTTAAATCCACACTTTAAAATAATTCCCAAGTAAAAGAAAAAATCTAAACGTAGTTAACAAAATTATTCCTCAATAGAGTTGATTTAAAAAGAAACCAGTGTACTTAAAGACAATGAAAATACTATGGGAAGTGACTATATGTACCGAGGAGTAATCATAGATTTAAACGCTTTTATCATTAAAAAAGAATAAATGAAAAATAAATGAACTAAGAAACTAGGAGAAAGAACAAAATTAACTTTACAAAATGAGAAAGAAACTAACAGATAAGAGCAGAACTAATGAAATAAAAATCAATAAAAGTAGTAGGGGCTGGCCCTGTGGCATAGTGGTTAAGTTCATGTGCTCCACTTTGGCAACCCAGGTTTGTGGGTTTGAATCCCAGGCACGGACATCCACCACTCTTCAGCCATTCTGTGGTGCCATCCAACATACAAAATAGAGGAAGACTGGCAGAGATGTTAGGTCAAGGCAAATCTTCCTCAACAACAACAAAAAGTAAAATTTACTGTTCAAACGAAGAGCTGGCTCTCTGAAACAAATTACATGTAATAACCGATTACGTATACAGTTTCTTCTTTTTTTCTCAGCTCACGTGTATATAAATAGGATAAATTAATGAACTATCATAGACTAACCAATTAAAAAAAATTAGGATATACAGGATGGTCAGAATTTATTAAATTCAAATGATGTAATGTACTTATTCTTTTTTGATATACTAAATTTCTTTATTGAAAAAAAAGAGCACTGAATAGAACAATGATTCTGATATTAATCAAAATGCATCTACCAACCAGTACTTATAAATATCAAAAATCTCACGAGTCTTCATGGGGAGAAAAAAAAGATTTGGATAATCCTAAAAATTATACCTTGCTTGAAGAAGTTTGCCCTTTCTAAAGGGCAATTTGGCAATAAAGATCAAATGTCTTAAATAAATACCTATCTTTGGTTCTAACAATCCCAGATCTTTGACAAATTTCTGAGAACTGGAAAACTATAAAACTGCATATCAGAATTTTGACAGCAATGGTATGTTAACAGTATCAGACCGAAAACAAACTATACAAATCCTGACTCTTTTTTCTCTCTCACTCCTCCACATCTAATCCAGTTGGCCCCATCTTCAAAGAACCAGATATCCAGAGTCTGGCCACTGCTCACCACCTCCGGTCCAACTACCCTGGTCCAAGCCACTGCTACCCTTTGCCTAGATTTTTGCCTCCTTGCTTGACTCTTAGCCTCCAGTCTACTCTCACCTAGCGGCAGAGTAATCCTTTAAAAGCCCGTCAGGTAATGTCAATCTTCTACCCAAAAAACTCTCGAATGCCTCCCCATCTCTCAGTAAAACAAAATCAAACCCAAATCAAAATAAAACAAAAATCAAAAACCAGGTCAAAAATCAAAAACCTGGAGCCGGCCAGGTGGCAGAGCCGTTAAGTTCACATGTTTCACTTCAGCAGCCCAGGGTTCACTGGTTCAAATCCATGCAGACATGGCACCACTTGGCATGCCATGCTGTGGTAGGCGTCCCACATATAAAGTAGAGGAAGATGGGCACGGATGTTAGCTCAGGGCCAGTCTTCCTCAGCAAAAAGAGGAGGACTGGCAGCAGATGTTAGCTCAGGGGTAATCTTCCTCCAAAAAAAAAACCTGGATACAAGGCATTTGATGATTCTGCCCCACCCCACTCCTCTCTGCTCTCATCTTCTACAACCCTCTGTACTCCAACTACACTGGTTTCAGTGTTCCCAGAACACATGAGATACATTCATTACATTCATACCTTAGGGCCTTTCTAGTTACTGTTCCTTCTGCCTGGGAATGCTTTTCCCCTAGAAATCCTCATGGTTTGCTCCCTCACCTCAGTCTCTGTCTGAATGTCACCTTATCGGTGAGGTTACCGCTAAAACCCTATTTAAAATAGGGACAAGCTTCTACTCTACAGTCTCTACACACTGTTCCACTCCATTTTTCTCCATGACATTCAACACCCTCTGATACACTACACATTTTACTTATTTATTTACTGTCTCCCCCAAGTAGAAAACAAGACCCACAAAAGCAGGGATACGTGACTTATTTCTCCACTTCTGTATCCTTAGGACATGGCAAAGGAGCTCCTCATTAAATATTTATTGAGTGAATTTTGGAATACTGGGCAGTCATTAAAAATCATGTGATAAAAAAATTTAATGAGATGGAAGAAACTGATGAAGTGGAAAGAGTCTGTTACCAAACAATATGTAACCCACGGATCAAAGAAGAAACCACAAAGGAAATCAGAAGATATTTTCAACTGAATGTTAACAAAAACACTTCAAAATGTGTGGGGTTCAGCTAAAGCAATTCTTGGAGGGAAAACTGTAGCTTTAAAATCTTATATTAGAACATCAGAAAGTTTAAAATCAAAAGAATACATACAATGAATGTCCCAAATTTTATATCTAAAACAAACATACATATACATGAAAAAAGAGACATCAACATTTTATTCTATTTCTGGTGGTAAGATTACAAGTGATTTGCAATTTCTTATATGCACTTTTCTGTGTTTTCTGTATTTTAGTTTTCTCTAACGAATATGTATTATTTTTATAATAAAAAACATTTTAAACACTTCTTTTCCTTGTGGTTCAATTCTAATCACTGGCCTCCAACTCCGCCTGTCTCTCAAAATTCTTGCTCCCAGGGATTCCATGCTTGCTCCTTCTCAATTTACATCCACCCCTAGGTAATCTTATCCACTTTCTGGCTTCATTTATAACCTGAAAATTGACGATTTCTCAATTTTTTGTAATGTCCTAAATTAGAAACTTATATTTCCAATTACTTAAAGGATATTTCTCTAGATGGAAATTCTACAGCCACTCAAATTATAAAAGGTGTAAAGGACCTCATTATCATTTCCTAAAACTTGTTCTTTCCTCTTTATTTTCCATATTGATTAATGACATCACTATGCACACCTGTTCTCAATCCTATCAGTTTTACCTTAGAAATCCCAATCAAACCCAACTTTTCCTCTCCCTCTCCAATGCCATGATTTCGATTTAGGCATCTTCCACCAATTAATTTCTGAGAGTCCTAGTTTATCTTCCTGCTACCACTCTCCCCTCCTAACAAGCAATTTAATCAAGATCAGGGTTACTGTATTCAGCTTCAAAGGCTGACCAGTGCACTGCTCAGGAAGGCTGCTGTCCATATAAACTATGATTGCAATGGTGCCCTCTGGCCTGATCATGATACTACCCTGCTTTAAAAACCTGGCTGGCTAAAACATACTTATAGCACTATAAAATCCTTCAACGACTGGTCCGATCCTATTTTTCTAGCTTCTTGTTATTCTTCCTTGCACCCTACAATTCAGACACATTTAACTTTCCAGTACACCCTATCAAAATCTGTGGCTTTTCTGGATTCTTCTCTAGCCTGTAGTATCCTCCCTGCATAAAACTTCTAAATCCTTCAAAACACAGTTCAGGGGCCAGCCCCATGGCCAAGTTGTTAAGTTCACGCACATCGCTTCCGCCGCCCAGGGTTTCGCCGGTTCAGATCCTGGGTGCGAACACGGCACCGCTCGTCAGGCCACGTTGAGGTGGCGTCCCATTTACCACAACTAGAAGGACCCACAACTAAAATATACAACTATGTACTGGGGGGATTTGGGGAGAAAAAGCAGAAAGAAAAAAAGAAGATTGGCAACAGTTGTTAGCTCAGGTGCCAATCTTTAAAAAAAAAAAAAATCACAGTTCAAATGCTACCTCTCTGTGAAGTATTCTTCGGCCGCCCTCCTCACAAAAGCATTTTGTTAATAGTTCTATTACAGCACTTGTTACAGTGTATAACAATGTCAAATTCAACTGAGCACTGAGTAAAAACAGAAGAAGCTCCATGTTTGTACTCTAGACAATTACAATGCTCAGCTCCTAAAAGGGGCTCAAATTCATGTTTACTAAAGCTACACTTACCACATACTTATTACAACTTTTTCAAAGTCAATAAAAAATGAGTTTCAAAACAAATTAGAACAGTTGCATGTTTAGCTGGTCAACCAAAGTCTATAATCAATGTGGCAAACAGATTTTAGGTTGGTCACTCATATTTCCTGCCTCCTGATATTTACACCTTTCCGTCATTCCCTCCCCTTGAGTATGAGCAGGACCTGTGACTTGCTTCTAACCAATGGAATTCAGCAAAGGCAATGGGCCTTATGTGATTACATGTATATACTGACATAACAGTGTAGCACCAGCTCATCTTGCTTGAGTCTCTCCTTTGTTGACTTCGAAGGAGCAAGCTGCCATTAGCTTAACAACAACCATGAGGAAATGAATTCGGCCAACCAGCTGAGGCAGCGAGGAAGCTTAGAAGCATGGAAGCAGACCTTTCCCCAGTCAAGTCTCCAGATAACAACCCAGTTCTGGCAACACCTTGATTGCAGTCTTGCAGAGGACCCAAGTTAAGCTGCACCCAGACTCCTAACCTACAGAAACTCTAAGATAATAAGTACGTGTTGTTTTAGGCAGTTGATTTGTAGTAATCTGTTAATAAGCAGCATAGAAAATTAATACACTCAGAACCTAAGGTATTTCTTAAGTCTTTGTTCATACAAAAGGCACATTTTCCCCAATTTCTAAACACTTAAGTAAGTGTAGAACAAACTTAACTCATTAGTTAATACAAGTCAAGTACATGCAGAACTAAAACATTTAGGAAGTATTCTGCTACATAAGGCAGTTCCTATACTTCTTTTTTAACCCATTCGCTAATATACCCAATTGTACATATACCCAGTATATGTAATAAATATAATATTAAGGCAATTCTCCTTATACACACAAAATAAATAATAAACATGGAAAAAGCTGTTATCTAGTTAACAGTATTGGTAACCATAAAATAAGAACCTACTTACTGGTTACCAAGCCAACTATCTGTTCATTAACTATCTGTTAGTAACAACAGAACTCTTAGTGGCTTTGCAGCCAGCAAAGCACCAAAAGTACTTAGGTCAGGCAGCTCTCATAACAGATGATGCCCAGCCCAACACAAACCACTCCTCCCTTCATCTTGCACTCAAGAGAACTTTTTGAAACATTCCCAAAGCAGAAACTTCCATGACAGCGTCCATACTTTAGCATAACAAAGCATACAAGGTGTCTCCTACAGTGTTTAAACATACGTGGGATTACAAGTGAGAAACATTAACCACTGGAGTTCTTGTTTTTTAGAGGGGTAACGGGGGGGGGGGGGGGGGTTAGAAGCGTCATTTTTCTTAAGAAGCAGATATTTCTCTTCTGCCACACTCCATAAAAGTCTCCAACTGGATAAAAGAACATTCAGGGATAGGAAGTAGATTAATCACAATATCCCAAATTCAAACATTTTGGCACTAGATACTGATAAGAAGCAATGAATGAAAACAATTCAGTAACAGAGATAATGGACATAATCTACCACCTTAAAAAGCTACATATGTCCTGAAGATTAAGAGAAATAAATCTGCCTAGAAATACAGGTTATATTTAACATATTCAGTTTTAAGAGAAAACCCACATCCTTCAATGTAAGGAAGCACCTTTCCTAAGTAACTGGAGGCAACTGAATTACAATCATACTAGTGAAATACTCATGAACAGAGCACACCCAAACAAACTCAAGCCAATTAGGAGGAGGCCAAAAGCAATCCAGCACCACCGGTTAGGCTAATCGTCCAGCTTAATTCATTTTACGTTTTTACTTCCAGACTCAAGGATATAAGAAAAGCCCACATGATTTCTCCAGAAATAATCTCCATTCTGTGGTATATTTTTATAGTCCAATTTACCTCCCCCATCCTTGCTGGATCATTAAAGACTATTTTACCACCCATAATAATTGATTTTATGAACATTAGCAACTTGACAGTGGAAAAAATGCAGACATAAAATAAAGCCAAAAAAATCCTAAGCTATCTCCAAAACTTTTAAATATGAGACGATAATATCCTTTAAAGACTGGTTTCAAAACAGAAGGGATAGACAAGAGAAGGCTTTCGTTCACTTTAATAGTACTCTCAGCAGCGTGAAAAGAACAACAAAAACAAGAAAAACCTACTTTACCTAGAAATTCCTGTATGTATTATAATCATCTTCTGATAGCCAACAATTCAGTTCTAGGAAATTCTACAAAACTTCTGTAAACTGAAATATCTGGGTTAAGCACCTCTCTTTTAGTTCTCTCTAGAGAGAATTAAATAAGAGTGTATATGGCCAAAATACAGGTCCAAAAGAGACCAAAACACAAAACCAACATAGAAAATCTCATTCAATTAGGTAATTCATTATGACAAACTAGTAACAATTCAAGTTGCTAGACTCCCAAATAAAAAAAAAAAGTACTATTGCAGTTTTATAAAATTACAGTAAGAACTTTCCACTAATTCAGAAATATTCCTTTTCTCAATTTTCAGATGGAATTACTTTATATATGCCCAAACATCTGTACAGTTTGTTACTAAATAAACACATTAACCCATAACACATACCAAAAAATTATGTCACTGTTTAGAATACTGAAGTCTAATTCTTAAAATAATAAGATTCATCATCTGGCTCTCTAAATCTCAGACAATGAGAAACAGGCTCCAATTGTTTCCCTGATGAACCCATCCACTGAAATATAGGTAAAAATCTCACTAAAGCAAATGCCACTAGAAAGATGCATTTTTACCTAAACATATTCCATCTCCCTGTCTCAACCAGGATTTGTTCCCATCATATAACAGGAACAGGTAATTTCTCTGATTCCCTTCCAATCCTTCTCAACTGGGGCTCCTCATCTGAACCAACAAACACAAATTATTTGAGTGACTGTTTTCTCAAATTTCCCAAGAATGATACACAATTAGATCATTCCAAATGTATACAAAAAAAAGTTAATTGTTAAAAGTTAATTGCATACAATAGGTGCCTTAGGACATCAGGGTTCCATTCTCTACAAAGACCAGGTTAAGAAAGGTTGCCACAAATTCCTCAACAACACTGTGCTGCTCGTAGGCCCCAATCATCCTAACCCCAAAAGTACTAAGAAAACTAAGTGCACAAAGCTAGGAATTTAGGTAAGAAAAAAGATAAATGCTTTACTTCTCCAACTTTCGGCAACCAGATCTTCATTTGCTAATTTACTATGAATTAATAGCATGGGTGTCAACTATTTGCCCCCTGCTCTGAAAGGAATATATTCAAGAAAATAAAGTCATACAGCTATACTAGCTCTTTGTCAAAGGAAGTTATCAGCCCTTTAAAACAAATGAGTAAATAGTAATCGGTATATTAAAAAAATAAGAGACATTAATCTGACACAAGCCTTTTCCTATTCCTCCTTAAGCTTTTAAATATACATGTCTTTTGATGATCATAACTGCTAAATGCAAATTTCCATTTTAAAAAGACAAATTTTTTGAAAACCAGCTTATCCTTTACTCTTGCACTAATCTCCCTCTCAAGAAACTGTCTTTGGTTACTCCTCAATGTGGTGGCTACAACACCTTCAACTGTGTTAATATGATCAAACCACAGTAAGAACAGCACTAGTTCTTTTTCCCCAAAACAAGATTTTTTTCTCAAATGGCCCAATTTTAAGAAATATCAATATTTTTATTTATGCAGCAAAATTATAACAAGTAATTAAAGTAAGGTAATTAAGGAGTTGTTCTATATTGAATGGGCAAGGCAGTATTAAAAAGATGGAAACAACTAAATATGACATTCCCATTTTTAATTTATGCTAACGTGAATGCGGATAGTACAAAACGTCAGAACAGATAAATTACATTATTGAACATCCCACTTTACCAACTTCCTACAGAAATTTTTCACATTTAGAAACATACGAGTGAAAGGGGCACAAAAATGGAGGGGATGGTGTTTTCACTGTTCATCTGTGCTCAACTGTAAATGTACGTAACATCACGATACATAATGCAATGACATAGGAATGTTTATCTTCTATAGTCAACATCTCTAACTATATTTAACTTCTGTTTCTTTGCAAGAACTGGAAAGGGAGAGGTGTCTTGATTTATCGACTATTAACTGTTTTGAGGTAAAGATTATCACCATAAGACACAGTCGAAGAGGTTGAGTTCATTTTCCTCAAACCAAGTGCACCTCCCTCCCGTTTCTACATAAAAGCACATCATTTTGCCATTAAAAATTTCCATTTTTCACAAGTGACTTCTCCTGAACTCTGGCCAACACTGCTTTTCAAAAGTGCCTGGGCTTTTGCTGCATCTTGCAGGCAGGGTTGTGATAATTATTAGTTTCTCTCCTTAAGAAACTGTTTTCAACTTTTTAGGCGCTCTCTCCAAATGAAGCAGGACTCACATTAACCATTATCTAAAGTTGCAGTTTACTGGGCTTAAAAATACACTATTCATTAACACATTCGTCCAATTAAAGTATCTGTGGTAGGTGGGACTATTACACAGACTTCGGAACTACAGTTTCATATTAACAGTCAGTCCAAAGGAGACAAGCGCCTCCTTTTTCAAATACTCCTACGTTCACTGAGACCCTCTGACTTCTGGCCTTTAAAAACGGCTCACCACTCGAGTCTCCAGATAGAACGACATTTCAGCAATGGGTCTTCTCCTGACTTCCTGATACCAAAAGCCACAAGCACGAGGGCTGTTGCGTCGGCTTGTTTTAAAACAATATATTTACTCCATTCCCTTCCTGGGGAAAATAAAGACTTTCTCTACTGGGGAGCCGCTATGGGGTGAGGGTGCACACCGTGCTTTTAAAAAATCAAACACCAGGGTCTAGGCGGGAGCGGCGCCGCCGGGGTTAAGCGGCAATTTTCCTCCCCGGAGGGGCGGCTGGGTGGGCCGCGCGGCAGCCCCCGGCGCTCGGGCTGCAGCAGAGAAGGGGGAAAGCCGGCGCGGCCGTGGCCCACGTGCCGCCCGCGGGAGGTAGGGACCCGGGGAGCGGGGAGGGAGGGGGCCATACCTCCAAACATGTGCGGCGAGAGGTGAGCTGGTAAGGAGCCGATCACCAGGCGCGGCCCGCCGGGGCCCCCGCCCGCCGGCCGGTCCCTGCCGCCGCCGCCGTCCTCGGGGCTGCTGTGGACCGAGTCCTGCGAGCCGTACGGGCCGCTGCTGCTGTTGGGGATGCTGAAGGAGGACTGCGCGCCGCGGGCCCCCGACGCCACGCTCCCCCCGGCCCCGCCGAGGGAGCGGCTGCGCGGGGCCGCCGAGGCCGCCGCGGCGCCGCCCGAGGCGCTGGGCTGGTGCGCGCCGGGCACCTGAGCCGGAAACCTCCCCGCGGCCGCGGCCCGGGCCCCGCCGCCGCCGCCGCCGCCCGCGGTCCCATTGGCCCCTCCGCTGCTGCTGGAAGGTAAATCCGAGCCCGAGTACGCGCGAGTGCGGCCGTTAGCCGCGGCCGGGCCGCTCTGCTTGGCGCCCATGTCTGCCCTGCCCCGGGCCGGGCCCGCGCGCAGCTCCCGGAGCGCCGAGAGGGCGGGAGCGAGCGCGGGAGCGAGAGGGCAGGGCCGAGGCGCCGCGGCCGGCCCAGAGAGCCGCCCGCACGTCCAGGGCCGCCAACCGGCGCCCCGAGGGGCGGTCGGCGCCCGGCGCGCTCTCCTTCTCGGGGGCGACGGCGGCGAGGTCGGCGGCCTGACGGGGGGCGCGGGAGGCGAGGCGAGGCGGGGAGGAAGGAGGTGCCGGCGCCGGCGGGCGCCGCTCGCTGGCTCTGGCGGGAGGGGCGGCTCAGGTGGCTGCGCGGCGGCCGCTGGTTTCGGTTCTGGTGCGCCGCGACGGGCCGCTGCCGCTCTCTGCCGCCACCGCCGCGCTCTGCGCCCCGGCTCTCGGCACCGCCTCCTCCCGGGCGGCCGCTGCTACCGCCGCCATCCTCCTGCTCCCACGGCGGCTCGCGGGTGAGTGGGAGGCGCCCGCCCAAGCGCCGCCGGGGCCACCTTCCCTCCTCCCGCAGCCACCCAGCTGTTATTAACGGAGAAAGAGGAGAAACGGGTGGCGCGTGAGCGGAGGACGGAGAAGGGGAGGGAGGGGCGGCGCGCGCTTCCCGGCAACCGTCGCCGCGCACTCCCCCGCGGAGGAGGGGCCGCGGTGTGGTGGGGGGGCGGGGGTCTGGGCCGCGAAGGTGGGGGGGGGGTCTGGAGGAGAGGAGGCTGCCGGCCCTCGCACCGGAAGGCCGAGGAGCGGCGCGGCTCCAGGGTGCGCCCCGGCCCGTGTGTTTGGGTCGCGCGCGATGACCCCGCCCTCGCCCCCTCCCGCCGCCCAGCGGATTGGCTCCCGCTAGCCTGGCCCCGCCTCCCCCGGCCGCGGCCCTCCCGCCCCGGCCCCGCCTCGCCAAGGTACCGCGGTGTGGTAGGTGCTGCCACCCGCGGACTCGGTGATGGACAGGTGGCTGGCCCCGCCCCTATCCGGGGCGCGCCCCCTCCTCCACCTCGGGGCCTAAGCGGATTGGAGGGACGGCAGCCGCTCCTCCAGCACGTGGCACGTGTGGTCGGACGCTGGAGAAGACCGTGTTGCCCCTTCACCTTTTCCCGGCTGGGGCTGGGCGTGGCTGGGTCCCGTGTCCCAGCCATTCAGATTGGGCGGGTGTTAACCTCCTCGTTGGTGTTACTCAGTGTGTCTTTTAAATAAACCAGAAGGTTAGCAGTGCTGATGATAAAAGACTGAGAACTGAGAACGGCGAACACAAGAGAAATAACCAAGAAGGCAGAAGACAGATTTGAATTAGACCTATCCCATAAAACTCTCTGACCATGGAGGCAGCATAGTGTTGGAAGAACCAGAGATAATCCAGCCAGACCTTCAGTTGTTGGGCAAAAACTGTGGTGCAGAGAAAGCTGCACCCGGTTTAGGAGACCTGGAGTCTAGGTCTGGGACCAAGACTAAATTACGTGTAGTGAACAAATTCTTTTACCGTTTTGGACTTTAGCTTCCTTACCTGTGACATTTGTATTACATCTCTAGGACATCTGCAGCTTTAAAATCCTATAATTTCTCTCAAATGGAATTTAATAAAATCCTCCTCAGTCCATTCATGACTGTGGTATATCTCGCTGGCAGAGCGTGGTCTGGATATCCAGTGGACGCCTGTTCTGACTCAACCATTTGAAAATACCTAAAGTGCCTTCTGTGTGAACATAATAGCAACTGGTGTTTTTTGTACAAACTACAGAAATAAAATCTTTGTCTTTTTTCCATATGTGGAATGAGTCATTTATGTAATGATTTTCATCACTCTTTCAATTATGAGAATTAAGTTTTTAAACAGAAGTGATGAATATATGTATAGATGTTGATATGTATATGCATTGTGTGTATGTATATATATCATAATATATCAAAAATATATATAGGATATATATTTGTGTATCTGGGAGCGGAAACACAAAGCTGCTCACTGCAAATCTAAAATAGTTTCATCCCATGTATGAGCTTGCTGAAACCAGCATTTGCTTGGTAAGCAAAGTTTGAAAGGCCAAGGGGGTTACCAGAATGACAAGTTCTAATTCAAGAAGGTATTTAATGATTTGATCTGGTTTAACTTTTATTGAAGGAGGCCTTCAGTGTAAAACTCTGGTTCAGCAGGAATTTGTTACCAATACAGTAAGAACTTATTGCTAATAGAGAAAAGTAACAAACACTACAATTTAAAAAAAAGGAGTAAAAAGATATTTGCAAGTGTCTTAGGAGCTAACAAATGATAGTTTCACACTCATCATTAAATTCTTATACATGCATTTTAGAAGTTTATAATTTGGAGCAAATCCCTAGTTGAAACTATGAAGTGGAAAGATTTAACAATAAAACCCGTGACTCTTAGTTGTATACAGATTTAGTTATATTTTGCTTTATCACATTCAAACTTAGTTATATTTTTAAATCATTTTTACCCAAATGGCAATTACACCTTGAAAGTGCTCAACATTTATTCCTAACTGGGAAAAAAAATCCCCTTTTAATGCCAGGTTTCCAGCATTCACATCACTCACAACAGTTGGAATTTTACATTTCCTTGAGTGATTGTTTGATATAGATCCATTCCTCACAAGACTGTAAGCTCCATGAGGGCATGGAAAGCATGTGGTTTTTGCTCACCATTGCAATGCTTGGCACACAGTAGCCTCTAGGTAAGTATTTGTTAAATAATTGGTGAGAAGGCCAATTACAGGCTGAATGTTAGACATAAGAAAATAAAAATTGAAGTTGTAATGATCATTCATTCAGCTCACAGATGAATGTTTTGTATTCCTCAGTGCCAGGCACAGCGTTAGGGCAGGCTAAGCTAGGCAGTGGAAACAAACCTCTACACCTCAGCGCCTTAATGCAGCGAAAGCACACTGCAGATTCACCTGGTACACCGTCTCATCTCTCCCCAAATGGTTCCCCTCTTCAGTGGCAACTCTGGGGGTGTCTTCCCCAAGTGGTGACTCAGAGACTCTTATCTAATGGCCCTCAGACCCCTCACAGAGTCCTCCACTAAATCCTGTGTACCTGGCTGGCCAAAGAAAAAGGGCAGATAGTGAAAGAAGTCTTGGCCAAGCCTGTAAGAGTTGTTTTGCCCACTTTCCGTGTTGGCAGAATCAGTCACATGGTCCAACCTAACTGCAAAAGGGTCAGGAAATGTGGTTTTATGTGTGCGCACAGAGAGAAAAGGAAGTCATTTTAGCAAGCCTTTGCCACACACAGGAACAGTTGTCTGACTGTCAAATATCTAAACTGAATATTAAATCTTAGTAAAACTTTTTACAACAAAAATTGTTATATGAAAATTTTCTAGTGACAGCTATTGTTACTAAGCCATCATAATGTAGTAAAGAAAAATTAATTCTTGTGTGTGCACGTGAATCATCTAAATTCTATCTGTTTTAAATTGTTCTTCTAGAAACACCATCTAGCACAACTCTTAATTCAGTCATTTAGATCAGTGATCTTCAAAAATATGATTCCCAGGTCAACAATATCCGCGTTGCCTGGAAACTTATCAGAACGGCAGATTTTCAGACCCCCACCCCACGCCTACTAAACCAAAAAGTGCTTGAGCAAGCCCTCTAACGGCTTCTGATGCATGCTGACATTTGAGAACCACTGATCTAGAGAATCACTGATGAGTTTTAAGTAGAATACCATGTTAAGATGTTCTCATCATTTTCATTTAATACCCTCTCCATATGGATGTCCCGTCACCTCATTGTCACAGGCTGACTTCAGTATTCTCACTCACTGCTGTGTTAATACTTCCTTCACAGCACTGATCGTGCTATTATTATTATTGATCTTCTTGCTTGTCACTAAACAATGCAGTGCATGATAGGCCTCACATCTGTACCCCCAGCATCTAACAGTGCCTGGCACCTGTGATGGTACAATAAATTATCTGTGAATGAATAAATGAGTGAATGAATTTCCTACTTAAATGATCATTTCTTGAAGGTTACACATGACCTCATCTTGTACTTAGCCTCCTTGACATCTCCCCTGTGGTAGATGCCCCTTCCATTTCCTCCCTGGGTGGGACTTTTTGTTTCTTTCCCCAGGAGGATTCTGGAGTTATAAAACTTTGGCCTGCTATGTTCTTTCCTAGGCCCTCTTCCCTCTCTCCTCAACTTCTCTCCAAATAGGATTCCACATTAAGCTGTCAGTGTGTTTTATTGTCAACCAGTTTTGACTTAATTTAAAACTTGTAGTTTCTTTATTGTACTCTACCAGTTCTTCAAAAATTAAAAGTGCTGCTTCATTTAAACAGGTACACATGGGTGTACACACATATATAGACCTGAAACCAGTTGTTTGAGATGATGCCCATGCTACATGGGATGCGCTCCATTTTCTATCTTATTCCATTTCACCTTTGTAAAATGCTGGTCACTGCCTACTGAACTGGTTTTACAACCCACTAATGGGTTGTAATCTGCAGTTTGACACATGATAGTGTTAATCAGTGTTTTGCAAACTTCAGTGCAAAAAGAATCATCTGGAGACCTTCTTAAAACCAGCTGCCGGGCTCCACCCTCAATGATTTTCATTTCATGGATCATGGTTGAGCCTTGAGAATTTGCATTCTAACAAGCAGCCCAGTGATGCTGATGCCGCAAGACCTCAGGCCACACTTGGAGAAGCCCTGGTCTAAATGACGCTCTCCTTTACATAATCAGAATCAGTGTTTAAATGCCTCAGTGACTTTTAAAGAACCGGAGCCCCAGCTCTTTAAAATTCATAATATTTGGAGGTTTTTCATATGCTCTATTTTCTTCCTCCTCACTAAATGGTGATATTTTAACCAATGACTTTTGGCATTCAAAATTAGTTTGAATTCGTAAAGCACTTCACATGGACAAAATTGATGGCCAGAAACCCACACAGAGCTGATAAGCTGGTTGTGGGCTTACCAATAAAAATATACCTGACTAATCAGTTTGCTGTTTTCTAGTTTGAATTTCAGTTGGGGTGAGTCTCTTCCCTTTGGTCCTTATTGTTTTCTGTGCTTCTCTTTTCCCCCTGGCCCCCCCCCCCCCCCCCCGCCCCCCTTTAAAGCTATGCTGGATCAGACCTTTGACATGTAGAACAGCAGATTTGCACAGAGCAGAAGAGCTGTCCCACCCATTAGTCCTCTCAGTTGGGCCCACAACCTCTCAACAGCGCTCGTCTGCAGCCAGCACCAGCCATACACTTTTTGCTAAAGTCTCTGTCATCCCACTTTTCCTTTCATTATAGTATTTAAAAGATGGCCATGGTTTTGCCTTTTTCTTCTTTTTTTTAGTAAGTGTTATACACTACCCAGTCTCTTTACCAAACTATAGGACTATATGTATAATTGCCTATCTTTAAATAGATCTTTTCCTATTCTTTTTTTTTTAAAGATTTTATTTTTTCCTTTTTCTCCCCAAAGCCCCCCAGTACATAGTTGTGTATTCTTCGTTGTGGGTTCTTCTAGTTGTGGCATGTGGGACGCTGCCTCAGCGTGGTCTGATGAGCAGGGCCATGTCCGCGCCCAGGATTCGAACTAACGAAACACTGGGCCACCTGCAGCGGAGCGCGCGAACTTAACCACTCGGCCACGGGGCCAGCCCCGATCTTTTCCTATTCTTATATTTCATTTTTTAAAGAAATAAATGGACCATCTAAACGTTAAAATTTATCTTAATACATCCTACAGAAAACGGTAAGTATCTTAGTGGTGATTAGAAACTTATATCTTAAATTCTAAAACTAAAGTTAGTTTAGAGGAATATTTAGGAATCACATTGTTGGATAATTTTTCAGAGAACATCAATCGTTTGTATAACGTCTTTAACACGCTTTTATATTTCTGTCGTGAGTAAGCCAAATTCCCCCTTCCCCTTACTCTCATTCATTCTTTAATGAATCAGCCCTGTCTTCTAAAGGATGAAGCCAATAATGACAGGATTATAAGCACACACCGTGAAGTGGGGGAGCTCAGGCCAGGGTAAGGCCCTGGCTCTGTCTAGCACTGGCTGCGGGATTTAGTAAAGCCACTTAACCCGGCTAAACCCGTTTCCTCTGTAAAATGCGGATGATCATATGCCAGTCTCATAGAGCAGTTGTGAGTCTCAAAAGACTGAGTCTCTATTTGAAAATACTTTGAAATTTGTTAATAGGTACATAAATTTTAACCTCCATGTTATTGTCCCTAGCAAGTTGTTATAATTTGCATATTACTTCTAGCAGGTTGTGATATTGTGCAGTTTAATATATACTAAGACTCACTGGAATTGATTTTACCACTTCGTGTAATTTTAATGCATTATTGACACTTAAGGATTTATTGGTAATAAATATTTAGTAATAATTTACTAATAAGTATGTATATCACTACTCTAATCTTGATGACAATATGACATATGATGACCAATCTACATCTTTCTACCATGGGATGGATGGAAGGATATGCATATGCACATATGCATATATATATATATATATATATATATATATATATATATGAAATTTTGAAAAGAAATTGTCATTAAGAGACCAGGGACTAGCTATTTGAAATCTCTAGTATTTAAAGCTTTTTTTTCCCCCACTATCTCTTAATTCTACCGGGTAGGTAAATTACACTTTCACTAAGGAGTCTTTGGGGTCCTGGATAAGATTAAATGTGTTGCAAAAGCATTTCATGCTAATCAGTCGGTGACCAGACCCCTAAGCTACGTCAAACAGAGATTCTGGAATCAGTTTTTTCCTCCAAAAACAGCTTGAGACACAATGTCAGTACCTGCTAATAAAAATACTAATTCTTGCTTATCAAAATGGTATGGAGTATTAATAAGAGCTTAAACATTTATATTATACTCTATTCTCAACTAATTCACTTTGGATTACAAACTATGTTTTTAAAAATCTTTAAAAGCCCTTATTTTAAAACCCTTAATACAAAACACCCATGATGCTTTTTCTCCATTATGAAGAAATCTCTCAGATTCCATACATAATGTTTTGAAAAGAATCTCGGATCTTTAAGAGGGGCATACTCTTGAAAAAACATAAAATTTAGCGGAAAGCTGTGTCATGGGGTCAGTACCGAGGGGATTTTCCCAGCCTGCAGAAGGAAGAACAGCTTGGAGAAAAAATAGCTCTCTGCTACATAATGCATGTGGTCCCTCCTCCAATGCATATGCACTCTCCTCCCTGCTTCCTGTCACTTGTTTAAATCACTATGGTTATACATGAATGATTAAAAAGTATTATAAGACATTTTCCCTTACCACCTCCTCCCCCAGCGGTAGCCGAAAGCCCCAGTAAAGGCAAGCCCCTTATTTTAGGCCTACATTGCATAAGCCTCCCAAATACGGGAACTCTGCTTCTGTTTTATTTTTAACTCCCTACAGTGCCTGCTTCTAGAGCTCCAAGACAATCTGCACACAGAAGACAATAACAACCGCTGTGGATCATAAGGGGCAGCAGTGATCATCCATGTCCTGGATGTCTCCTGACTTGGACTGGCAGTACCACATTAAGTTTGTGTGTGTTAAATGTGCCCTCTTCTACACTTTTCACCCGGGGCAGTCCATACCTTGGGTGGCCAATTCCCTTTGAGTTGCTACCGATTGATGTATTCCCCCAGGTTAGGCCAGGTTGGAAGTGGTAAGCTCAGGACTGCAGGACTATCTTTCCCTGGCAACAAGAAAGAAAACAGAGCAAGAAGAGCTACTGTTCATCTGGCCCCACCCTCTATTTCCCAGAAGCTAGCTGGGCTCTGGCTGCACTCTAGGGATACAAGTCTAAACCAGGTAGATTGTAGAACATAGCCCTGAACTGGGTCATCCCTGGTCATGGAAACGTCAGGATACCTTGGGACCTGCTCTGGAGATGTCTTCATTCTTTAAACAAAAAGTGACTGAGTGTTTGTAATGTGCCAGGCTCTGTGCATAGCCCTGGGCGTGCAAAGTTAAACCAAACAGGGTCCCTGCTTTCAAACACCTTATAGCTCATAGTCAGGGGACAGAGACATAGCTATAAATAATGAGATGAATAGATTGCAATGTGGTAAATGCATGCTGGAGCTGAGTGCAGGGGTGGGGGTTGGGTGAAGGACAAGGATGCATTCCCAAAAGTGATACTGAGCTGAGTCTTGAGAGAGAGAGTTGGCTTAAGCAGCCGCAGGCATTCCAGGGTGAAGGAGCATGAAACAAGGGAGAATTTTGAGCATCTGAAGAACTGCAAGCAGTTCATTATAACTGGAATGAAGAGTAGGAGGCGATGAGGTGAGCGAATAGACTAGAAAAGTAGGTTAAGGCAGAGTCTAAGTGGCTCGTTGTGCTGGACTAAGTTGGAATCAATCCAGAAGGCAAAAGGGAACCACTTTCATAAACAGGGAAGTAGCATGACTGTGTTTACAGTTTAGAAGGATAACTCAGGCAGTATTTTGGAGAATTTATTGATAGGAGGGAAGAAAGCACAGTGAAGTAGAAGGCTAGTTAGGAGGCTAATGTAGGGCAGGTTCCAAAGCTATTCAGAGAGTAGCCTCCACGGGTCTTGGAGACCTATTGGATGTTGTGCATGACTGAGAAGGAACACTCAAGGATGACAGGTATACTTTCTGGTTCCCGGTAGCGCTGGGTAGGAAATATGGGGGAAAGATCAAGTTTGAGAAGTGGGGAGATGGATTCGGCTTTATAAGGCAGAAAAAAACAGCCTTTAAATTGTGGCAAGGCATGGGGTTAAGTTCTGTGGGCTTTAGGCATCCAATCCTATGTTGAATTTGCATGGGAGTATAAACAGGTTTACCCTAGTCCTGTTACCTAGAGCAATGGATTTCGTTTTGCACAATGCTTCTCAGTGCTGGAACCATGTCTCCTGATCTCTGTGTGTGTTCACCCTGCACCAACTCAGTGCTATTCCTAGGACAGACATCCTGAAAATGGGGAGTCACAAGGGGCGGCAGAGTTAGTGCTATGCATAGTCAGGTTGGAGGGGGACCAAATATTAATGCTAGGTGTGGCAAATTTATTTTTCTTCGTTGTTAACATTCCACGAGTGAAGGAAATTTAGGCCTTGTTATTTTCCAACACAGTCTACAGTACAGATAGCAATTTTCTGTAACACTGCATTATGCTATTAGAAAGTTCATCACCTCAAAAATTACATCATGTATTATTTTTAAAATAATGACTGCATTGGCAGAAAAATGCCCACCTAAAGATGTCCATGCCCTCATCCTGGGACCTGTGAATATGGTACCTTACATGGCAAGAGGAGCTTTGTAGTGTAAACAAATTAAGGATCTTGAGGCTGGGAGATTGTCCTGGGTTATCTGAGTGGGCCCAGTGTAATTACCAGTGAAAGAGGGAGGAGGAGAGGCGAGGCAGAGTGATGCAGTGCGAGAAGGACTCAATCGGCCATTGTTGGCTTTGGAGACCGAAGGGGACCCTGAGCCATGGAATGCTGATGGCTTCTGGAAACTGGAAAAGGCAAAGGAAATGGATCTTCCTCGAGAGCCTCCAAGAGGACTCGGCCCTGCAGACATCTTGATTTTAGTGCACTGGGACCCATTTTGGATTTCTGACCTCTAGAACTGCAAGATAAGAAATTTGTGTTTTAAGTAACTAAGTTTGTGGTCATTTGTTACAGCAGCAAGAGGAAACTAATATCATGACTGTTCTTTAAGATTTCAGAAGCCCCCTGATTACAAGCTGCCTCAAAAGAAAAAAAATCTAGTAAACATGACCATGAAATCCTTATTTGGCTAATCATACGTATATTTTTTTTGGCTTCCTGCCCCACTCTTGAGCCCTGGTAGCACAGGACACCATGGTTTCCTGAAGCGGGGCGCTACCAGTATCTGAGGGGGCTCGCTGCTTTTAAAAGACCCTAAGTGGAACACAGCTGGGACTTCCATTACCTGCCTCAAAACAGCCTTTTAGGCAGACTTCCAAATGCCAGCATGGAGGTTAGAAGGTCACAGCATTAAAAAGAGCAGGCTTTGGTTCAGGGTTTCTTTGTTTTAAAAGAACTCTGAAAAGTCAAAATATCTAAGTAGATAATATATTTGGTGAAATTATGGTTCTGAAAATGGCCGGTGTGTGCCAGGACTTGAGGAAGGACCCTGAGTGATGTCTGATACATCTCCTGCAAAGGATAGAAGGTACTGTCGGGAAAGTTCACACTGACATCTAGTGATACAAAACTGCACTGCCAAAGGCTGGAAACCTGACACGGTTTGCATCAATGGGCTCCTCATTTTTGACACACCTCCCCCCCCCCCCCCCCCCCCGCCCCCTCCACCAGAGGGCTCAGGACTCAGTGCAGACCAGGTGACTTCAGCCGCCCTGGGTGGGGCCAAGGCAGGTCAGGCTCCTTTATGCTTGTGTGCACCCGTGCAAAGTTTAGCCATCTAAGAGTTTTGCCTCTTAATTTTTTGAAATTATCATTTCTACACACTTCAAAGCTGAAGATTTTACTCCTAAAAGCCTTTTTTGTGGCTCTGGTGGCCAGACACTTTACTGCCAAATGAGTTTTTAAGAGCATTTATGTTTTCTAGGTTCACAGAACAATGCTTTGGCTGTGATGTCCTGAGCAAGGAATGACCTGCATCAGGGATGGAACAAGTGCAGCAGAGACAGGCCCTTCTTTGTCCCTAAACTTTATCCAAATTCGATTTTCATCAACCATGAAGCCTAAAGCACAGAAGAGATGGCAAAGAATGCCCTTTCCATTTTTCCCCTATGCACATGGTGAAAATAAGTCAACAGAGATGAGATTTCTACTTCTTTCCATAAAGGGGGCAAAATTAGAAGCAAGACTGGATTTTGAAGGGTGTTACAGTAACCCAGGTAAAAAATGATGCATGACAATGTGACTGTACTTAATGCCACTGAGCTATACACTTAAAAATGCCTAAAATGGTAAATTTCATGTTATGTATATTTTACCACGATTTAAAAAAAGAGAGAGAGGCTGATCCCTATCAGTAACAGTGGGAATGAAAGAAGATTATACAGGTGTAATCAAATGATTGGATACAGATATATTTCCATATTCTCATAGGCAAAATGTGCAGATTTAGTGTAGCTGGACAAATATTAAATTCTAGAACTCTGATGCCAAAAATACCCTTACAACCTTCTCATCGAAACAAACAGACCTAAACATTATGAAATAACTTTATCAGATTTTATAATGAAATGTGTTTTTTTTATACATTTAGAACATTTTCTTTTAAGATGTATAAATACCAGGTTCCAAGAAAATCACACAGATGGAAAAATAAAATGTGCTACACTGAAAGCACACAGAGTTAGCAGACAAAGGGCAAAAAGGGGGAAAAAGCCACTCCGTGAGGCACCTCTGATTCAGTTTTGACTCTCAGAAATATGAGAGAGGTAAAAACATTTCCAGAATTTCAGTTCCTTCTGTGAAGCAAGCAAAAAAGGAAAAGATGAATAGGGAGGAATTTCAGACATGACTTATGCAAATAGCAGATTCATAGATTTGGGAATGATGATTTTTTAGTTTTTAGAACTTGTAATGCATTGAAATTTTGACTCATTGAAATTCCAGGGAGGAATTAGAAGAGATTTTGAATTTCTTCAGTAAAATGTAACATATCAATTAACATTCAGATTTACGTCTATCTGGTTTCTCCAGTATAGCTTTTAACACATGACATACTACCAATAAATTTAGCTACATTTCTTCATGCCCGCCCCCCACCAATGATTGGGTAAAGAAGTAAAAATACTGTCAAAACCAATATTAATGAGGAGAATGAGAGCTGCAAATAGGATTTCATTTTAATACAGCAGGACTTTTTCTACTGAATGGAAGTTACTTGATAAAAGCTCGTGAATTTCAGTAGCAAGAGTTTCTTCTGGAGCTCACAACGAACTGAAAATGTACAACTTAAACAAACGTCTTAAAGCCCCACCATGCAGAAAATTTACTTAGCTTGATACATGCAGACTTCAGAGAAACAAGAGTTTTGGAAAGCCAGGCCATCTCCTCCAGTCCTCCTCAGCCATCATGCAGGGGAAAAACAAGTATCTGTTACCTTCAGTGTCCGATATTAAGATGATCCTGACCTACATTTGAAATGGTGATGGCTTGATAGATTGAGTAATAGAAACTGTCTTGTTTTTCATATTTAGTGTAATCAAGCTAACGGCTATTGTATAATTTTCCAAACTACTTAATGGATATTTTATGATTTAAATAATTGTCTTTCTTGTCAGACAAGATATAAAGAATCAAGATTTCCTCATCAAAGAGTGAATAGCCTCAGGAAGAAGTTTATATCTGTTGGAGCCGTAATTCTAGGCACTGATCTCCAGACCAACAGCTGATCTGTGGTGAAGTGTTCATAGTGAAATAAGAAAAATTAGAACAATGCAGTAACTGCTTTTTTCTCTATAAAAAGCTAAATGTCTTCAAACAGTACAATGGTTCCTCAAAAAATTAAGCATACAATTACCATATGATCCAACAATCCCACCTCTGAGTATATACCCAAAAGAATTGAAAGCAGGGACTCTAACATGTATTTGTATGCCCACGTTCATAGCAGCATTATTTACAATAACCAAAAGGTGGGAGCAACCTGTGTCCATCCACAGATGAATGGATTAACATGTGGTATATATATACAATGGAATATTGTTGTGGTTAGTGCCATTGAGTCAATTCCAACTCCTACCAACCCTGTGTACAGCAGTGGAACACTGCCTGGTCTTTTTGCGCCATCTTCTCACCTTCTGGTGCTGTATCAGACAGTACTCCACTGCTGTTCAGAGGGTTTTCATGGCCAGTTTTTCCGAAGTGGGTGGCCAGGTCCTTCTTCCTAGTCTGTCTTAGTCTGGAAGCTCCGCTGAAACCTGTCCACCATGGGTGACCCTGCTGGTATTCAAAATACTGGTGGCATAGCTTTCAGCATCACACCCATACTCAGTCACCACAATGTGACAACCAACAGACAGGTGATGTGGTTCCCTGACCAGGAAATGAGCCCCAGGCCAAGGCGATGAGAGCACAGAATCTTAACCACTAGACCACCAGGGCTGGCTAATGGAATATTATTCAGACTTAAAAAGAAAGAAAATTCTGACCATGCTACAACATGGTTGAAACTTGAGGACATCATGGTAAGTGAAAGAAGTCGGTCACAAAAAAGACAAATACTGTATGATTCCATTTAAATGAGTGGTCAAATTCCTAGAAACAGAAAGTAGAACGGTGGTTGGCAGGGGCTGGGGGAAGGGGGAAATGAAGAGCTGTTAATGGGTACAGAGTTTCGGTTTTGCAAGATGAAGAGTTCTGGAGATTCGTTGCGCAACAATTGAATGTAATTAACCCACTGAACTGTACACTTAAAAATAAGATGATAAATTTTATGTTGTGCATATTTACCATAATTTAAAATTTCTTTAAAATTTATTAAAGCTGAATGTATTCAATTTACAAGACTTTCCTTTAGTTTAAGATTGTGTCCTTTCTATTCTTACAATAGTTGTAGATGGCAGTAGTTTGGGGAGATTGGCTTTTTTGTTTATTTGAGGGGTTTTTTTACTTCCTTATTTGACACAATGAAAAACCAGCTCCCTGATATTGATTCCTAAACTCATTTTGAATTTTTATTGGCTTGTGAAACCTAAAAGGTAGGGAACAATTGCTCAAGAGATCAGTGGCTCTCACCTTTGTTTTTCCTGCCTGCCCCAGCAAGCTAGAGTGATATGATACACCCCCATCAACCAGAGCCTCAGTAGGCTTATTGTCAGCTGGAATTTTGGATTGAAGGGGCAGGGTACACATCAGAATGGCTGGGAGTGATGTATGCTAGACAAAGTTCCCAGGGGGTTTTAATAGGGCCCTCTCCCCGCTCCCAGGTGTCATTGACTCCCTCCCCAAACCTAGCCAACCTGAGAATTCCTGCCCAGTAGTATTAATACATCCAGGATGTTTCAGTGGGGCTAAAAAGGACCTGGACACCTCATTTATTAATTCTGTGCCTTAGCCTCCCAGAAAATGGATAGGGCTTCCAGAGAAGGCAAGTCCTCCTGAAATATCCAAGAACCAATACAATATAGAAGGCTTTCTTTATTTCCAACACCAATCCTGAAATCTGGACACATTTTTCTTTACTCTTCCAGGCTGAGTCATTTAGATATTCTGGGTCATTGTTTCCTCAAGGAAACATTGGAGGGATTAAGTCAGGTCTTTCAAACTATAGGTTGTGATCCATTAGCAGGGCAGAAAACCAATTCAGTTAAGCATGACCAGTATTTTTTTTAATGAAAGAGAAGAGTATTGAAAGACTAGAAAATATCAAAGTGTATCACATGTAGTGAAGGCAAATATTGTTTCTTGAATCTTTATATGTATTCTGGGCTGAGACATAAAATGTTTCTCCTAACGTGGGCTATAGTCCAAAAGGTTAGAAAACTTTTGGATTCATTAAATGATCTCTATAATCTGTTATAGTTTAAAATTCTGTGACTCTCACTTTCTTAGTATATGCAGAACTCTCCCTTCACCCAGACCAACTCACCATCCCCCTCAACAAATGCAAGCGCCCCAATTAGTCTCACATAATCAATCTACCTTGATTCCTCCCTGCAGAGTTGGACATCAGGCCTTCCTCTGGATCTCCCCTGGCCCTTGGGATAATGATTTTCATAATAGTTATTCTACTGTATTTTAATTGTTTGTCCATCCCCCCAGTAGGCTGTGCCTGTACTTCAGTGACGTCAGTTGCACATAAGAGAAATGAGTGAAGGAAGGAAGGAAGGAACCAACAGCTGTATTTGCTTAAGGAGTGGTTCTCAGACCTGGCGTCATATCAGAATCCCCTAGGAAACTTTTTAAAAGCCCAATACCCAGACCACGCCCAGACAATTAAAGCAGAATTACTGTCAGTGGAGCCCAGGCATCAGGATTCTTTAAAGCTCCCCAGAGGAGTTCAATGTACTGACAAGGTTGAGACCCACTGGTTTAGATCAGGACCTGGAGATCTTGTTACAATGCAGATTCTTATTCCCTAGTCTGGAGTTGGGCTCAAGATCCTTTCTAGCATACTTCCAGGTGATAGTGATGTTCCTGGTCTGCAGACTATGCTTTGAGGAGCAAGGGAAAAGTATCTTATGGACACTGGCCATATAAAATGAGCCAAAATAGCAAAATCAACAGAGCTGGACAACAGCGAAGGTAGTGACCAGGCATGTGGCTTCTGGAGTAAACTGCCTGCCACAGTTTCTTACTAGCTATGTGACCTTGGACTAGTTACTTGAAGGTTTTCCCATCTGATAATGGAGCTATAACAGTATCTTAACTTATAAAGTTGTTGTGAGGACCAAGCAGCATACTTCATAAAAACCCTGGTGCATACAGGTGCATTATTAGTATTATGGTGTGATTATATATCCCAACTCCACTTATTAGCTTTGTGCCCTTGGTAAGTTACTTAACCTCTCTGAGCTTCAATTCCCTCAAATGTAAAATAGGAAATTGTAATATTCATCTTACAAGATTGGCTTTATGTAAAGAAATGGTATATAAAATTATTAGCACAGTATTTGACCTGTGAACATGGTCGATAAATGGTTATTCTTCAGATTAGTTTCATTTGTATTGGGATGAATCATTGTGACCTCCCATAGGTACATTTTCTATTTAACCATCTGCCAGATCTCAGGATCCTCTCCCCACCCCCATCCCCTCCATAGGCCCCAGCCTGTGGGGACAGATGACAGGAGATGGGAGGCTCATCTCTCTCTTTATTTCAACATGTTACGCTTCAACAGCAGGACTTGTTTTTATTACCCTATTGAGTTCACATGGGTAGGTTTTGGCAGCAGCAATTATTCTCCTTATTACTTTACAGATGAAGAAGAAATAGACTTGGCTCTGACATGTTGGATTTTCTCAAGCAAGTCCCACATGGAGGATAAAAGCTCTTAATTCTAATCAGAGCCAGAGAATACACTCCTGGCTTTACGCTTCTTTAAAGCCTCTCTTTCAAAACACTTTGAAGACCTGCAGTGTGCCAGGTGTTGTCGCAGATTCAAAGTAGAACCCATACCAGAGGTTTGAACAAATTGCTACAACATCACAGGCAGGGGCCTGGGGGATGGGGGGTGGTAGCTCTGACAGGTGGGGATGGAGGCAGACAAGATATGATGTCTCACAGAAGAGGCGCTATTTTGACTGGACAGTGAAGGTTAAGGAGGAGCTGACAAGGGGAAAATGGGAGGAAAGGTGTTCAGGAAGAGAGAACAGCATGAACAGCGACAAGGAGACGGGAAACAGCTTGGTATGTTTAGAGAATGGCAGGTGGCCAGAGTGGAAGAAGATGGAGCTAGAAAGTTAGCTTGGGGCCAGATTGTAAATGAGATAAAAGAGTTTGGCTTTTATCTTGTTTGCCTGGTAGGATGACCATGTAGTTCATCATCCAAATGGGTCACTTTTGAGAGTAAAATGGCGTGCTAACCAGATAAAATAATGGAACACCCAACGTGAAACTGCACTGTTCCAGGCTAACAGGGCCATCCAGTCACCCTAGCTGTGGGAAATCTCTAAAGCCTGACACTGATCAGACTTGTTTATTAGAGGGAATTCTGTTAGCAGTGTGGATTAGGAAGGAGAGGGGTGCCTATAGTCAGAGAATAACTAGGAAGGCAGTGGGGGTGGAAAGGAGAGATGTATAAGAATGATTTTGTCAGAAATGTAATGGATTGAATATACAGAGACAGAGAGAGAAAGGGAATAGTTAATGCCTCAGCATTTCCAGGCTGGATGATGTGGGGACTAAAGAAGACAAGGAGAGGAGTAGGATTTGGGAAAACAGTCTGTACAGTCTGAGGCATGGTGAGTTGGAAATATTTGGTAAATTTGGTGTCCGTGTCAGTGTCCAGCAGGCGGTTAGAGCTCAAGATGTGGAGCTCACAGGTGGAGATTAGAGATATAGTTCAGGTCATTATAGGTAATAATATTAGGTGGAAGTTGCTAAAAATCACCAAGGGAGAGAAGGTGGAGACGGAGAAAATATGAAACCTAGAATGGACTCCTGGAAAATGGCAAGAGGCCAGTAGAAGAAGAGGACCCAGGGGAGCAAGAGGGAGTCAGAGTGGTAGGAGGAAAAATAGGAAGAAAAGTTATCCCAGAAGGTGCTAGAAGGAGAAGTTTTGGGGAATGAAGATCAATTCATTCACTCGACACTCAAACAGGTAGAGAGTGATGAAAACTGACATCATTCTTGACAGGAACGCATCCATCATTGTTGACCTTTTTAGAGAGGTAGAGGGGGAAGCCAGGCTGCTGCTTGTTGAAGACTGCATGGGAATGAGGACTAGACAGCAGCTATAGAACACTCTTTCCAGGAGGTTAACAACGACCAACAGGAGAAGGAATTACAGCAGCTTGATGGGGAGGCAGTCTCCCTGCTTCATTTTCCTCATGCTGTTCACTTCTAAGTCTGGCATAAACATGTGGTTAGAAAATTAGAGAAAAGGCTGCTGAATTTACCCCATGTCCCCTGAGTCTCCCTTTCACAGCCATGAGAGCTGAACTTGAAGTGCTTTTCATTGTCCAGAGTGATGGTGGCTGTAAGCAATTATGTTGAGTGTGTTCTCCAGCCACAAATTTTGAGGGCTTGACTTGTATTTAGATGTAACCTGGTAATGGCCCACTTAGCACATTTCAGTATACAATGCTTTTGCACATCAGTGTTGTAGACCTCTATAGTTTAGCTATTATAGATAGTGAAAAGATCAATTAAAAGGACTTTCCATAATGAATATTCATGATTCTGTGTGCAAGACCAAAGCTGTCTGAATCAGTGCCCTCAGACCCTGGAGAAAGCAGTGACTTTCCAAAGACAAAGGTGGTGTGGGGCTCCCTGGAATTCTTAAGGCTTTGACTAACCTTGGTCTAAAGATAGGCAGGTTCTCATGGTGGGTCATCTCCAGTGACAAAGTCTTGTGGGCTGTACTATAAGATAAAGCTAAAGAGAAAACCAGGTAAAATAAAGTTCAGAGAAAGGGGACGCCCTTGAAAAATGAAAAGAGAGGGCAACTCCATGAGAAGATGCAACTATCAAGGGCTGCAGTTTTTTCCTTCACTTCATGATGCATGAAAAAATGAGTGAAAATAACTTGTTGGCATTAAGAAATGTTCCTACCAGTAGACCATATTATGTTGACAATAGCTCTCCTTTTTAATCTTGGTTTAATTTCAATATACCTATCATAATTCTCATTTAAAATTTCTTGGTCATCTTCTACCTTCAGAATATCTGTACCTTTGCTTTATCATATTGGCTATGCATGCAATAATTTTTATTTCTCAAATTTTAAACACTAACAAGTGCTACCATCCATCAGTCTCAGGTAACTCCTCGACAGTCACGGGGGACTTAAGCACCTGGTCAGTGTTCTTCTGCCCCAAATAATATCATCATCCTGTAAGATTTCAAAATCCACGTGTACACCCTCTGTCTTAGTCCATTCAGGTTGCTATAACAAAATACCATAAACTGAGTGGCTTATAAACCAAAGAAGTTTATTTCTCACAGTTCCAAGGCTGGGAAGTCCAAGACCAAGGTGCCAGTAGATTCAGTGTCTGGTGAAGGCCTGCTTCCTAGATGGCTGTCTTTTCACTGTAATGACACATACTAGAAGGGTCTAGAGAGCTCTCTGGGGCCTGTTTTATAGGGACACTAATCCCATTCATGAGTATGCCACCTTTATGACCTAATCACCTCCCAAAGGCCTCACCTCCTAATACCATCACCTTGGGGGTTAGGATTTCAACATATGAATTGGGGAGGAGAGGCATACACCTTCAGACCACAGTACCTTCTCATCAGCCTGGCCTCAAAATCCGTTGCTTGCCCCCCTATGCCACAGCAATGACATTCACCTACACTGCACTCCAGCTGTCCATCCCCATGATCTTACCCTAGACTTTGCCATTACTCAAAACCGTTCCACCTCTGAGAGTATATAATTTCAGCACTACTTTTTCAAAACACTCACACTTGAGCCAGTCCTGATGGCCTAGTGGTTAAAGTTCAGCACTCTCACCAATTCGGAGGCCTGGGTTCATTTCCCGATAGCAGAACCACACCACCCTTCTGTCAGTTGCCATGGTGCGGCAGCAGCTCACGTAGAAGAACTAGAAGGACTTACAACTAGGATATACAGCCATGCACTGGGGCTTTGGGAAGGGGGCAAAAAAAAGAGAGGAAAATTAGCAACAGATGTTAGCTCAGGGTGAATCTTTTCCTGCAAGAAAAAGAAAAAAAAAACCCACTCACTCTTTTTCCCCATTAAGATCTCATTGGAGTAACATCAGTGAAAATGGTGGCATAAGGATCTCCAAAATTATCTCCTCCATAAAAGCAATGGGAAAACTGGCAAAAATTGTCAGAATCAACTTTTTCAGAAGTCTGGAAGCTAATCAAAGACTTGTGACAATTCAGGGAGTGTTTATTCAAGAAAAACAGTTGAATCTTGAATCTCACTAAGAACAGTGAGCTTAATTTGCCCTGTTTCCAATACCCACTTCCCCAAGCTCTGTGGTAGCCTTGAAAATCAACACCTCACAATCACAGTGAAAACCAGCATACTGTCAGCCACTGGAGGGGGAAAAACAGGACTAGAGCACCTCCAAAGACTTATTTTCAGGGAACTTCATAATTTGACCTGTTTGGTAGTTACCTGGAAAATTCCAGTTGCAAAGCAGTCATTATTTGACTTGATTTGTAGCTCACCCAGTATGAAAAGCCTTTTCCCTGGGGACTTTTGTTGAAGATACGTAGAGGCAATTGCTTAATTTCGTGACTGAGGCAGTGGCTAACAGCTGGCAAACAACAGGATAACCAAAAAGATTAAAAGGAAAAGCTGGGAAATGAGATGCCCATAGGAACTTTGAAAAGCTCCAACATATTCCTGGGAAACTAGGAGGCCATGTGCATGCATAAGGCCACATACATGCCCAGGACCCTGTGCATGCTCAGGAAAGACCTGAGAAAGCCCTAAGTTCTCACCTCTGTGCAACCTAACCTTGAAGCTGTGTGCAAGCAGGAAGTGAGGGCTAAGGCAGAGTTGTCAATTGCCCAGCTGGATATTGGAGGCATGCCCCAATATGTACAAAGAGCCCCTCTGCAAAGACTGGGAGACTTATTGGGTTCCCAGCATTTAAGGAAATCTCTGTCTAATTATTACCTAACCTAAGCTAACTGAGCAGAGACTTAAGTGTCAAAAACAAACAAACAAAAACTATCAGAAATGAAGGAAGAAATAGACGACGATAATTGCTGGAGACTTCAATATGACACTTTCAATAATGGATAGAACAACTAGACAGAAAATAACCAGGAAACAGAAGACTTGCACAACACTATAAATCAACTGGACCTAATAGACATCCGTAAAACACTCTACCCAACAACAGCACAATATACATTCTTCTCACGTCTATCTGCAGGATAGACAATATGTAGGCTATAAAACAAGTTCAAAACAAATTTAAACATAAAACAAATTTTAAAAGATTAAAGTTGATAAAGATGTCTTCTTGGACCACTGTGGAATGAAATTGAAATCAACTAACAAAAGGAAACATGGGGAATTCACAAATATGTGGAAATTAAACAACACATTTCCGAATAACCAATAAGTCAAAGAAAATCACAGGAGAAATTAGAAAAGACTTTGAGGAGCCGGCCTGGTGGTGCAGCAGTTAAGTGCACATGTTCCGCTTTGGCGGCCTGGGGTTTGCCAGTTCGGATCCCAGGTGCAGACATGGCACCGCTTGGCAAGACATGCTGTGGTAGGCGTCCCACATATAAAGTGGAGGAAGAGGGGCTCAGATGTTAGCTCCGGGCCAGTCTTCTTCAGCAAAAAGAGGAGGATAGGCAGGAGTTAGCTCAGGGCTAATCTTCCTCAAAAAAAAAGAAAAAGAAAAAGAAAAGAAAAGACTTTGAGAATAATGAAAATGAAATCACAACATACCAAATCTTTTGAGATACAGTGAAAGTAATGATTAGAGGGCAATTTATAGCTATAAAAACCTATATTAAAAAAGAAGAAAGATACCAAAAAAAAAAGAAGAAGAAGAAAGATACCAAATCAATAACATAACCTTCCATCTTAAGACTAGAAAAAGAAGGGCAAACTAAACTCAAAGCATGTAAAAGGGAGGAAACAATAAAGATTAGAGTATAAATAAATGAAATAGGGAAAAGAAAAACAATAGAGAAAATCAATGAAACTAAAAGTTGATTCTTTGAAAACATCAATAAATTTACAAACCTTTAGCTGGACTAACAAAGACAAAAAGAGAGAAGAATCAAATTACTAAAATCACGAATAAAAGAGGGAACACTACTATCAAGCTTACAGGAATAAAACAGATTATAAGGAATGCTATGTACAATTGTATGCCAACAAATTAGATAGTTTAGATGAAATGGACAAATTCCTGGGAAGATACAAACTGCCAAAATGGACAGAAGAATAAAGAGAAAATCGGAATAGACCTATAAGAAGTAAAGAGATTGAATTAATAATAAAGAAAATTCTTATAAATAAAAGCTCAGGGGGGCTGGCCCCGTGACCGAGTGGTTAAGTTCGTGCGCTCCACTGCAGGTGGCCCAGTGTTTCATTGGTTCGAATCCTGGGCGCGGACATGGCACTGCTCATCAAACCATGCTGAGGCAGCATCCCACATGCCACAACTAGAAGGACCCACAACTAAGAATATACAACTATATACCGGGGGCTTTGGGGAGAAAAAGGAAAAAAATAAAATCTTAAAAAAAATAAAATGAAAAAATAAAAGCTCAGGACCAGAAGCCTTCACTGTATGAAGAAACTGGTGAATTCTAGCAAAGGTTTACAGTCCTTCACAAATTCTTTTGAAAAAAAGAGGAAGAAACACTTCTCATCTGAGTCTATGAGACCAGCATTACCCTGGTACCAAAATCAGATGAAGATCTTACAAGAAAAGTGGACTACGGAGCAATATTCCTCATGAATCTAAATGTAAAAATCCTCAGTGAAATGCTAGCAAACTGAATCCAGCAATATATAAAAAGGATTATACATCATGACCAAGTGGTTTTTATCCCAGGAATGCAGGGTTGGTTCAACATATGAAGATCAATCAATATGATACACCATATAAGTAGAATAAGAAACAAAAACCACATGATCATATCAATAGACACAGAAAAGGCATTTGACAAAATCCAACACCCCTTCGTGTTAAAAATATTCAACAAACTGAGAATGCAAAAGAACTTCTGCTACCTAATAAAGGGTATTTATGAAAAACCTGCAGCTAAAATCATACTTAACAAGGAAAGACTGACAGCTTTCTCCCTAAGGTCAGGAATAAGACAAGGGCATTCACTCTCACCACGTCTGTTCAACATTGTACTAGAGATTCTACCTGGGGCATTTATGCAAGAAAAATAAATAAAAGGCATCCAAATTAGAAATGAAGAAATAAAACTATCTTTATTTGCATATGACATGATCTTGCTTTTGGAATATTCCTAAAGAAACTACAAAAAAAACAGAGCTAAAAAATGAGTTCAGCAAGGTTGCAAGATACGAGATCAATATACAAAAATCAATTATATTTCTATGCACTAGGAATGACCAATCTGAAAATGAAATCAAGGAAACAATTCCATTTACAATAACACTAACAGAATAAAATACTTAGGAATAAATTTAACAAAAGAAGCAAAAGACCTGTACACTGAAAAATACAAAACATCATTGAAAGAAATTAAAGAAGACCTAAATAAATGGAAAGAGATCATGTTTATGGATAGGAAGATTTAATACTTAAGTTGACAATACTTTCCAATTGATCTACAGATTGAGTGCAATCCCTATCAATATCTCAGCTGGCTTCTTTGTAGAAATTGATACGGTGATCCTAAAATTCGTACAGAAATTCAAGGGACCAGAATAGTCAAAACAACCTTGAAAAAGAAAAGCAAAGTTGGAGGATTTACACTTCCTGACTTCAAAACTTACTACATAGCTGCAGTAATTAAGACTGTGTGATTCTGACATAGGGATAAACAGATAGATCAATAGAAGAGAATGAAGAATCAAGAAATAAACCCATATATTTATAGTCAGCTGATATCTGACAAGAGTGCCAAGATAATTCAATGGGGTTAAAGAATAGTCTTATCAACAAATGGTGGTGGGACAATTGGATATCCACAAGCAAGAGAATGATGTTGGATCCCTACCTCACACTATATACAAAATTAATTCAAAATGGATTAAAGACCTAAATGTATGGCCTAAAACCATAAAGCCTTAGAAGGAAACATAAATGTAAATCTTCATGACCTTGAATTAAGCAGTGGTCTTAGGTATGACACCAATAGCACTAGCAACCAAAGAAAAAATAGATCAATTGGATTTTATCAAAATTAAAAATGTTTGTCCTTCAGAGGACACTATTAGGAAAGTGGAAAGACAACACAAAGAATGAGAGAAAATATTTGGAGATTATATATCTTATAAGGTCTGCTCTTCAGGATGTATAAAAACTCTTACAACTCAATAATAGGCAAATAACCCAATTGAAAAATGGACAAAGGATTTGAATACACATTTCTCCAAAGAATATTTACAAATGTCCAATAAGCATATGAAAAGATGCTCGACACCATTATCATCAGGGAAATGCAAATCAAAATGACAAAGAGAGAGCACTTCACACCCACTAGGACAGCTATAATAAAAAAGACAGACAATAACATGTGTTGACAAGGATGTGGAGAAATTGGAACCCCTCTTGATTGCTTATAGAAGTGTAAACTGGCACAACTACTTTGAAAAACAGTTTAATAGTTTATCAAAAAGTTAAATATAGAGTAATCGTAAGACACAGAAATTCTATTCCTAGATAGATACCTAGGAAAATTGAAAACATGTGTCACACAAAAGGGCATAAACAAATGTTCATAGCAGCATTATTCATAATAGCCAAAAGGTGAAAACAACCCAAATGTCCATCAATTGATTAACAAAATGTGATTTATCCATACAATGGAATATTATTCAACCATAAAAAGAAATGAAATAATGATACATGCCACAAAATGGATGAAACTTGAAAACATTGTGCTAAGTGAAGGAAACCAGATATAAAAGTCCACATATTATATGATTCCATTTACATGAAATGTCCAGAGGCCGGCCCCATGGCCGAGTGGTTAAGTTCCTGTGCTCTGCTTTGGCGGCCCAGGGTTTCGCTGGTTCAAATCCTGGGCGTGGACATGGCACTGCTCATCAGGCCACACTGTGGTGGCACCCCACATGCCACAACTGGAAGGATCCACAACTAAAAATACACAACTATGTACTGGGGGGCTTTGGGGAGAAAAAGGAAAAATAAAATCTTTAAAAAAAAAGAGAAAAGAAATGTCCAGAACAGGCAAATCCATAGAAACATAAAGTGGCTTCGTGTTTTCTGGAAGCAAGCCAGGAGGAGGGGAAAGGGGAGCAACTGCTAATGAGTACAGGGTTCCTTTAGGGTGATGAAAATGTTCTGGAATTAGATAGTGGTGATGGTACACCTTTGTGAATATACTAAAAACCACTTTTATAGGATACTTTAACAGGGCAAATTTTATGTCTGTGAATTATATCTCAATTTTTTAAAAAAGCCTTCATTAACACCTTCAGGCTCTTGACCCTACCATTTTCTCCCAATTTGTCTTATCAATCTCTGGCCTCACTGCCTTCCCAAACAGATTGGCTGTCTATGCCTTTGCCCATAGTATTCCTTCTACCTGGAATGATCTCCCTTTCTCCTCCTTGTTTGCAAGGCTAACTCTTATTCTTTATCTTTCAAATCCGCAGGCACCACTTTCCTCCAGAAAGCCTTCCTGAACCTTCCAAAGTTCATCACTTCCTCCTCTGTGGCATTTCTGTCCCTCATACGCACTCTCAGTATTTATCACGCAGCTCTAATTTCTTTATTTAGGTCTCTATCTCCCCACTGCAATGAGCTCTTTGAGAGCAAGAATTACATCTTAAAGATTGTTGCATCCTAAGAGCCCAGAACACATAGTTGTGATTCAGTAAATGTTTGTTGAATTGTGGTTGAAGCTAAAACTCTGTTTCATGCTGCATATTGCATTGAGTAATAGTTGTTTGTGTTGTCCTCTTTTTTTCAAAAAACAAGGAAGATGTTGGTCCTTCATTAGATGGTCTTGGATTTATTGCTACAAAACTATTCCAACTAATTTTTCGTCAAGGATTTCAAGAGGAGTAAAATACCTTAGCACTGAATCTCAACATTCCTGGTATGCAAAACGCCATCTTACTAAGGGACTCTTGTTTCTGGCAGGGCTGCCTCTATTCTGTGCCAGTGGGCAGAGTCCTCGGAGGTGAAGCTTCTTCAGTAAGTGCAGCGACCAAAGGAAAATTAATTGCTGCCTTTACATCGTGCTTGTGTAATCTATCAGAAGAAATGGTCAGAAAAAATAGAGACACTAGATGACTCTGCAGAGATGCTGCTAATACTTCTGCTATTGTCAAACTACCCTGTCAGAAATGCATTTGAAGTTGATCCATACCAGCCCTTGGACCAATTTGTGTAGGTCACAGCAAATATTAATTCTTGCCAAAATAAATGGGTGAAGAGAACATGCTAATAGAGCTGCATCCAAGATATAATCTTGTTTGTCTGAGAAGTCCTCATTGTTTCTAGAAAAGAGGTTAAATAGTCAGAAACTATCTTCCCCTCATCCTGTTGCTGTTTCCTCTGTCTTTCCCCACACAATTCCTCAAAGGCATCTTTCTATAATTAGCATTCGCAATCGAATCACTCACTGCTCTTTTTAAAACTGAAAAATGTCACTACTTCTCTAAATCTTAATGATTTTTAAGGCTCTATGCTCTCAATTCATGTGATGGTTAATTTTATGTTTCAACTCGTCTGGGCTAAGGGGTGACCAGATAGCTGGTAAAATATTATTTCTGGGTGTACTGTGAGGGTGTTTCTGGAAGAGATTAGCATTTGAATCAGTAGACTGAGTAAAGAAGATGGCTCTCACCAATGCAGGTGGGCATCATCCAGTCAATTGAGGAACTGAATAGAACAAAAAAGTGGAAGAAGGGAGGATTTGCTCTTTGCTTGAGCTGGGTCATTCGTCTTCTGCTGCTCTTGGACATGGCGCTTCTGGGTCTCAATCAAGCCTTTGGACTGGAACTGAATTACCCCACTGGCTTTCCTGGGTCTCCAGCTTTCAGATGGCAGACAGTGGGACTTCTCAGCCTCCATGTTCGCATGAGCCAATTCCTATAACAAGTCTCCTGTTATATGTATTTCTCTATATACTATTGGTTCTGTTTTTCTGGAAAACCAGACTAATACAACCCAGTACTATAAGCACGTCAACCTCAAATAGCCCAAAGCACAACTTTCAGGTCAAACTGTTAGAAAATTTGGTTACATCATCAAAGACTGGTGTTTTCCAATGAAAATACACTTTTTAGAAAGGAGGGTGTCCCTGAAGACAAGATTATTTAATATTTAAGGAAACTTGATTTTATAAAATATGGCCAAAAGCCAGACAGTAGAGTGATAAGGAAGCAAGGCGAATGCCCTATCTGTGTCATTTCTTGTCCCTTCAGCTGGACACAGCTGGGAACATCAACACCATCAAGTGGTGCAGCTGTTTCAGAGGGCTCCGTCAGGACTGAAAGTGCTGATGATTTCATAGTCGTAGTTCATATTAATCTACCATGTCTTCTGTGTGAAGCCCAGTGACAGATGTCATAAATGCTACCATAGTCATGATCCACTCCAGGGGATTTGAGGTGACAGTTGGTTCCAGGGCATGGGAGAACCTGATGCGTTGAACATCTGTTGCAAAGAGAATAAGTGACTACACAGGGAAAGCCAACTTACAGGGATTTCCCTGTTCATGGTTTTTAGAGACATATGTTGAGTGGCATTTACTGCTCATTAGCTCAGATACCTTGGAGAGATTCTGCCTAAACTACTATAAATCTCTTATTTGAGCAGCATGTAGATGGTTATGTATATTCATGAGGTGAAAGAAAAAAGCTGGTATGTTTCTGAAAGGAGAGAGCAGCAAAAGGCCAGAGAGTTTAAAATGTAGCTCCATGTTAACTGGAGCATCCTTAACAAGTGTACCACACACACACCCCTTCTTGAGCCCTTGGCAGACATCAGTAATCAATCACTGTAGATGCTCACTGCTGAGACTCTGCTCTCTGAGTCTGTTTCAGCTCAGGGCTCCAGGGAGCCACTACCTGTCCTTCAGTTTTGACTCTCCTAAAGAAACTGCCATCCCTGGCCTAGTTTCCCCAATTAGCTGGAGACAGCATGCTAAGTACTTTTAGTTGTATTCCCTGCCCTTCTTCCTGCCACCTTGTCTCAGATTCCAGCTTTCCTTTCTCAAGGCACCCTTTATGACCTTCTCTCTTTGTGACCCTCCATGGTCACAACTTGCCCAAGAGGCGCTGCACAGTTAGGATGACATTCAGTATATTTAACAACTGGTTCAGCCCGGGTACTGATCAACCAGAATGGCTCCCCGCCCATAAACAGCCATGAAGACAGCCCTTCACATGGTGCATGTTACCTTAGAGAAGCATGGCAGCTGGCCAGGGCGTTGACATTTTCAGGCAGTGTTTGCAAGATATACTGACCTGTATACTCTATAAAAACAGAACTGTCTGGAAATTCCAAAGGACTTTTGAATTAGCATGACTGCTCAGTTCAGATTTATGGCCTTCATGCTGATGGGCTCAGCGCAGTCCTTGTCCTCATGAAGGGTATGTGTGAGCACGTCCTCTCTTGGATCTTTAGCATTCCTTGGTTATAGCCCATCCTCCACCTCAACTCTCTGGAATTCTCTACAGCTAAGAATTCTTCTCTTTGGTTCATTTTTTATATTGAAGTACACCCAGAAAACAAATTATTTGGAGGCTTATGTGGTTCCCTCTCAGCCTTAGGCTCAAAATGTGCTGTCCTTTATCACTTGAAAAGAAAAATAATAAAGGAAAACCTCCATCTAGCAAATGAATGCTTATCTCCTCCTTGAATGAAATGTATGTTGGAACTATTTACAATATGTGTTCCTTGAATCTTTTGCCTGCACTCAATACCCCAATTCGTTTGTTAGTTGATTCCAGGACTCCACACCAGACCTACTGAATGGGAACCTGTAGGCAGGAGGGCGAGGACTCCACATTTTTAAATAAGGTTTGCAAACATGGGGTTTACAGACTTCTGGTCATTCTTCCCAAAGTGTTGGCCTTCCCTTGAACTGATTTCTTAACAATGAAGACTTGAAAATTCAGAACATTGGTCTTTCTTTTCCATCTTCATAGTGGAATTTAATCACAGATTAAACGAGGTATCAGATATAGAAGTAAACACTGGCCCATGTATCACTGAATACAAGGCCAGTTGCTAGTTGTGGCCCTGGAGGGCAAATGAGTCATTTGTTTTTGTATCATGAAATCCAGTCAATGTTACTTATTCTTATGGACAGAGGGAGAATCAAGGATAGATGTTACCAAAGAAGAGATAATCTAGAATATTTTACACCTAGCTCTAGAACGCACTCAGGGCCACAGTGTGACTAGCGTACTTATTCTCACTTGGCCCCTGGCCTTGGGACCTTTTCAGATTCCCTCACCCACCCAACAGCCAGGAAGAGGCCCAGTGTCATGGATTAACCAGTCCTGGTCAAGCCAGGATTGTCTCTATTAACAGGGAATCCCTGTGCCCCTAATATCTTTTCATGATTTCTTTTTAGGTTTTAGGATTAAAATGCCAGTCCCCAAATAGTCTTCAATGGACATCAAAAGTATATCCCAGATTAAAATATGTGTTTTGTGGTTTTATTTTGGGAATTAAGCTAGTGAGTTTAAAAGGCTATGGACTTTGGGCTCAGACAAACTGAGTTCAAATTTAGACTTTGCTGGTTAACAACTTGTGACCTTGTTCAAATGACTTGTCTTCTTTGAGCTTCAGATTTCTCCATTTTAAATGGGCCTAATACTTCCTTAGAGTTATCGAGATGATTCAATGCAATAATGGATATGCAAGCACCAAACACAGTTCCTGACACACAGTATACGCTCCATAAATGTTAGTGTCCTTCCACTTAAGAAGCTAGGTAAATTTCCAAAGCTTAACATTATCTCTGCTGGCCAAAGTAAGTTAATCATTGACTGACAAAACCAGGTCACAAAAGATCTAGGAAACAATAACAAGGTTGTTCTTCAGCTCAGTGTTTCCAAGCAGACTTGGAATCTTATGGACGAGTACATTTTATGGACGTTAAAAACACCAATTTAATGCCAAAGAGTGGGAAGGACATTATCTCAAAAGAAAGAACAGTTGGCAATAATTCGCACATTCACATACTCACACACGGACACATACCACATTTATCCTTGTAAGTTGATCAGACCCGACTGGACTTGGACCTTTGGGGAGCCACTGTTCTAGAAGTAACACTAAATCTGTCTTCTCAGGCCACAGAACTCCATGAGTCAGCGCCACCCTCTGGAAACCTCCCATGGGACCCAGCAACAAAGGTGCCACCAATCCCTGGAAGGCTGCATCAGTGTGCTGCCCTAAGGTGAGACTTCTCGATGGAACTGGCATGCCACAACCACTGACTCCAACAGCCTCTGCCAAATTCCTCAGTATGTATGTAGAGACAGGTACTCTTTCCATTTCACATGTGAAAAACTACAATATAAAGGGGTTAAATGATCTTTCTAACTCACCTTGATTTAGTGGTGAAAACAGGATGTGAAACCATATTTTAAAGCTGGAACCAATGTTCAGAGATTTGAGGGCAATCCGCCAGTCGCCTATCCATTCTGCAGGCAAGAAAAATAGAACAAGTAGGGCAATTTGAAATCTTCCAGCGTCAATCTGGGCAGCAAAAATGATATTAATGCCTTTTTTTATCCCCAGGAATATGTGTACTCTATAAGCCAATTATTTAAAGAAAAGTTCACATGAGTGATTTATTTAGATATAAACATGAATGTTTATTTACAGAATATAACAAATTTTTTAAAGGTGATAAAGTCACAAATGTCACAAAATCTAAAAAATGTTATATGTGTATTGATTAAATGTGTGACACACTTCTATACTCCTCTTTATTTTTTAACATGTGAGGGATTTGGATATTATTGATGTCAGAAGAATTGCATGTAAATTGAGGAGTTCCAGGGTCCTCTGAGGAGTGAGGTAGGGGAAGGGAGTAAGTCCATCTACAGAGGAGGAAAACTGAGGCCCAGAGAGGCAAAAATTGGATTCTGGTCATCATTCTGCCAAAGGTTCACTGTGAGACGGGAGCAAGTCTCAACTTTGCTATCTCAGTCTCATGTTCCTGCCACTGCGCTTCATATTCTAAGGGCTGCAGTCATCAACACGCTTACCCAAACTCAGAATAAAATGCTTTGGAGTTAAGACAGGAAGGTTTCATGGGAAGACAAAGCCTTTCTGTTGACAAATACTTGTAGGCCAGTTGGGAGTAATGATGTTTTCTGCTGCTGATGTCTGTCCTTCAGGAGCCAGGTGAACACTGCAGATAGAGATGAGAGACAAGTTTCACCTGTTCAAAAATGTCTCTGCCATCAGCGTGTGCCAGGGCCTGAAATTCCCGCTATTTGTCTCTGAACCCCTGTGTAGGCAGCACTGGGTGCACAGTGGCGCCCTGCCCTCATGAAGTTTATCATCTACTGGAGGAGATGGACATCACACAATTATGAGATTGTCATATTTGGTGGTGAGATCTAAGAAGGAAAGGAGCAGAGCCACAGCTCAGTTGGGGGAAGGGACTTGGAAGCCTGCACTGGAGCGTGGGAAGGAGTTAACAGAGGGCTTAGTGGAGGAGGAGCTCTCTGGGCAGTGGCAGCAGCACTGGCCATAGACCAAGGCCCCAGGGGTAGTGGGGGAGTCAAGAGCTTGGTGAGTCCCAGGAATTGCCCTTGAGGCTGAAGCAAATGGTGAGAGAGGGAAAGTTGTAGGAAATAAATTGGAGACTTTACCAGGGTCTGGTATTTCCAAAAAGTAACTTTACAATTAAAGAATGTTGCCTTGAATGTAACAAATGAAGCCACTGGATAACTTGGTGTGAATGAGTGTATTAGGTGGTCTAGCCTCAGTGGGAGAGTGACAAAGGGCAGTCAGATTTGATGAAGGCAGAAGAAGGTATGGTCTGGAAGGGACGCTTGGGGAGGAGCTCCATCCCACCCCGTGGGCCAAGTCATTGGGTAGAGATAGGTGCATCAAGAGGTGGGAAGACTGAGGGGGTGTCAGACGTCATCCAGTGGCCCAGCTGAGTCACTCCCTACACTGTGAGCCTCACTAAAGCTGCTTCATCAACCACACACTTCCATCGGACCTGGCTCTGAAGCTGAATTGAGCCATGGCATCTTGGAGCTGAAGGGACGAGGACGATGGTTTAGTTCAAGTCACTCGTTTTACAGGTTATGATTCTGTGGCCCAATTCAGTTGAAGTGGAAGCCCACAGCTGGTGGTGAAATCCAAGGCCAGTCTCCTGACTCTCACCAAAATGCTGTACCCGCCAGCCTCACAGTTGATCACGAGCTTCTTCACGTGATCAGAATCAGCTGTCAAGGGAACTGGGTCATATAAAGTAGGATAGTAGGCGCTTAAGAAATGCAAGCTGAGGGGCCAGCCCCGTGGCCGAGTGGTTGGGTTTGCGCAGTCCACTTGGGCAGCCTGGGGATCAACAGTTTGGATCCTGGGTGAGGACCTATGCACTGCTCATCAGGCCATGCTGTGGAGGCATCCCACGTAGAAGAACTAGAATGACCTACAACTAGGATACACAACTATGTACTGGGGTTTTGGGTAGAAAAGAAAAAGAGGAAAATTGGCAACAGATGTTAGCTCAGGGGCAATCTTCCTCACCAAAAAAAATAAAATAAAATAAAAAAAGCAAGTTGAAATAAATTACTTCTCTGATCAGATTTTTTTTCAAGGTTTAGTTTCTTTTCAAGTTTATATAGATTGAAGACTAAAGCAGACAACTACAGTCCCATGCTCAGATGAACTTGTGATTCATCAACATTCTTTCAAAGAATTGCTATTTTGCCACTTAAAAACAATATTTTGGGTAGAGGATATTTAAGGAAATGAAATATATGAAATGCATCATTATACTCATCAAAGAAATTGAGTAGAATCTGAAGTAGGTTTCTTTTTAAATTAATAAACTAAATGTATTGAGATCTACACTATGTTCATTTAAGGAGTGGGAGAAAAGTTGGAGGTCGGTAAAGGGGCAAATAATGGTTCATTTCACTTCTAGGAGAGACTATGTTGAAGAAAAACCTAAATTCAGAGTTTCTAAAAGTCAAAACAAAGGAGATGATAGACAACAATTGCAGAGTAAGAATTCGTAAAATTTTGGCTCTGTATGTGTCTTTTTAGAAGTATAAAGAACACCAGAAAGAGAAGGCATAAAAGGCATTTCCCTGAGAATATAGCAATATACAGAGTGTGTTTGTGTGTGTGTGTGTTTGTGTGTGTGAGCTCCTGACACATGAGCACAGTGCTGTTTCCATGGTAATGGGGGGGAAAAAGTATGCCTTGTCATGAAGCAATCTTCTTAGATTCAGACACACTTATAAAGATCTATGTACCAAAAGCTATGGAGGAGATATTTTTAAACCAAAAGAAAAATTCTTCTTTTTTTTTTTTTTTGAGGAAGATTAGCCCTGAGCCAAATCTGCCTCCAACCCTCATCTTTTTGCTGAGGCAGACTGGCCCTGAGCTAACATCTGTGCCCATCTTCCTCTACTTTTTTATATGTGGGATGCCTGCCACAGCATGGCTTGACAAGCAGGGCATATGTCCACACCTGGGATCCCAACCGGCGAACCCCAGGCTGCCGAAGCGGAATGTACCAACTTAACAGCTGTGCCACCAGGCTGGCCCCAAGAAAAATTATTCTAATATTCTCTGAGATGACCTCCCAAGAAGTCAGTCTATCATCCCTTCCTCTCCTAGCCGTTCTCACATGCTGGACCTGTCTGCTACTTCCATGCTGAATTTCTGGTACCTTTTTAACACGTGATACTCTGTTTGCCCAAAGCCAGCCTAGACACAGCCTCAATCACTGGTACCATCTACTGTATCCCTTGGGGTTTCTCAAACCCGGCTGTGGGATAGGGCAAAGGTCTCATAATCATCACGCTTGAAAACAAACTCATAGGCTTTTTTCTTATTAAAGTTTTACCACTAATCGTGTGTGTGTGTGTGTGTGTGTATGGTAATTTGGAGAGGAATACAAAGAATCATCACGGAGTTTTTTAAAAAATGTGAGAAATTTGACAATATATCCAAAGTTCTTCTAGCCGTCGTCCTTGGTCTGGAACGTCTGACTTCCTTTTGAGATGTTTAAAAAATAAGGAGGCCTTAGTTTTCAGCCCTCCATTTTTATTCCTGGACATGGGGTTCACAAACTTTTCCCTTTCTTCTGATCTCGCCTTTACATGTAGACAAAGTTAAATATCAGAAAATATCAGAATCAATGTCCCCTCTTCCTTTTTTTTCTTTTAAAAGATTGGCACCTGAACTAACATCTGTTGCCAATCTTTATTTTTTTTTTTCTTCTCCCAAAGCCCCCCAGTACACAGTTGTATATTCTAGTTGTGAGTGCCTCCAGTTGTGCTACATGGATGCTGCCTCAGCTTGGCTTGATGAGTGGTGCCATGTCCACACCCAGGATCCGAACCGGTGAATCCCTGGGCTGCCGAAGTGGAGCTCGCAAACTTAACCACTTGGCCACGGGACCAGCCCCTTCCCTCCCCATCAATGGCAAGTTGATGTCTGAGGCTCTACCCAGCCAGGGGTGATCTCTGAACTTTTCCTCAAAGACATATAATGTGGTTTCTAGCAGTGGCCGCTAATTGAAATTTTGTTATTTCTAATTAATTCTTACAAGTAATAATAGTGTTGTTTACTTATTTCCCTTTCTTGTCTTTTAGTGGCTAGCACTTCCAGAAATAGTGATCCCAGTTAATAAGAATGTCTCAAGGGGTTAAACGTATTTTATTTTATTTTATTTTGGTGAGGAAGATTGGCCCTGAGCTAGCATCTGTGCCAGTCTTCCTCTATTCTGTATGTGAGGTGCTGCCACAGCATGACTTGATGAGCAGTGTGTAGGTCTCCACACCCAGGATCTGAACCTGCGAACCCCAGGCTGCCAAAGCAGAACATGTGAACTTAACCACTACGCCACCAGGCAGGCCCCATGGTTAGACTTATTTTGAAGAGAATAAGCTTAGACATTTATCCACAGTAGTTTCCTTATGGGAAGCAGGTCATGCTTTCTTAACCCACAGTGTGATATGGGCTGCACAAATTGCCACCCAGCAAGCAGGAGTGTATAGATGTTCCAGGCTAGCTCCTGATGCTCAGAATTGAATCCAGCATCAGAGTCCACTTGTGAGAGTGAGTTCCACTGAGAATACTGTCCCATTAATATGGGACCATTAAGTATATGGCTGAGCAGAAAGCAAGCTCTTCATTCAACTGTGACTATTAAAGACAGTGTGCGCCTTGATAAAGAACAGTATCAGGCTGAATTAAAAGACTGTAAGCTGCGCATACAAAGGTAAGACAGCAGAGTGCTGGCACACAGGGTCCGTTGGTAAAGATTGTTGATGCTCCTCCCCTGCCCTCACTCACCCATGATAAAAGATCAAATGATGATCCAATCCATCTTGACAGCAAAACCCTTCCTTTGCTACATTCAGAGAGGATAAAACACCAGCCCAGGCATGATTCCCTTCCTCACTGTATACAGCTTGTCCTCCTCTCAGACAAGCCCTGTCAATCAACTCCATCTGGCCACTTTTGTTTCTGAATTAGTATTTTAGAGATGAAATCTATAAGAAAAGAAAAACCCAATCTCCTTTGAATTCTCATAGTCACAACGTTTGCATAGTCATAGGGATCAGGAACAGTTAAATAATACATGCATTCTTTTGCTTCCTTTTCTCCTTTTATTTGCATTTCCCAACGGATTGAAATAGAGTCCAGCCTGGAAAACAAAGCTGCGATGGTTCCTAAAATACTGTTCCTCTTTCTACGGACCGTACTCTGAGCACAATCACGAGGATACAGTCATAAATGATGTGGCTTTGCTAGCGAGGCTTGCTTATTTGCATGAATACATTGAATTTAATGGTATAAAGAATAAAAACAAAGAGTTTATTATGTTTTCTAGTTTTACAATTGTCATGCCTTCTGTAGGGTCCTTATAGGTATAGTTCTTTCCCAGCTGGCACTAGTTGTCAGTTTTTTAAAATCACCATTCACGGGTTCCTATGTTCTGTGCCTGTTTTACAAAAACAGCTCTCTTTTCACCAGGTTTCAGTTGGTCTAACAATTCGGCAGACCTGCAGTGTGGCTCTAAATTTGCACAGAAGCTGAACTGCTCTCGCCACCGCAGGCCGAGTCAGCATCATCTGTTATCTGCATCACTGTGGGGCCTCCCTGCCTCCACAGTTGCCCCCTTAGAGTCCATTCTCAAGATAGCAGCCAGGGCGGTCTTTCAAACACACAAGTCAGAACGAGCTGTTCCTCTGCTCAGAGCCCGGCAGGGCCCTCAGAGTCACTCAGAGTGAAAGTCGAAGTCTGTACGATGGCCTACGGGGCCCGCCACAGCCTGGCTTCCTATCACATGGTGACACACCTCCCGTTGCTCTCCACTGCACCACTGTTCTGGTCGCTCTGCCTTCTTGCTATTGTTTGAACACACCACGCATTGTCTGTTCCCTCTGCCGGGAATGCTCCTCCCCGTGTAAGGGTGTGGTTACTTCCCTCACTTCCTTCAGTGTTTGTGCTTGCATGTTGCCTTCTCAATGAGACCTGCCCTGACCACCTTATTTCCAAGTGTATTCTGGCCCCTCGCCCCAACTCCAGCACTCCTGGTCCCCTTTGCTATGCCCTGAGTTTTCTTTTGTCCATAGAGCTTATCAATTTCTAATAGACCAATTACTTCCTTAAACGTAGCCTGCTTATCATCTGCCTGCCCCAGTGGAACATGTGCCCTGGGAGGGGAGACAGCTTGTTCACTGATGTTCTCCAAGCACAAAGTGGTGCCTGGTGCATGGTGAGCACTCAGGAAATAGTTGTTGAATGAATGAATGAATGCATCCCCAGTGTCTAGAGCTATTCTGGGCACACAGTAGCCTCTTAATGCTTGTTGAATGTCTCTCCCTGGGGGAGGAACAGCACTAAGTGTCCAAACGGGAAACCCAGGCAACATAGCTCAGGGACTCAGAAGACTGCGGATCCCCTCAGCTGGCTGGGAGCTTCGGCTCTGCCACGCCCTGGCGGTGTGACCTGGGCAATTCACTTAACCTCTCTGAGCCTCTGTCTTCTCATCAGCAAGTTGGAGATGATAACAGTACCTCCCTTATAAGGTGCTTTTGAGAACTAAATATGAGAATTCAGAAAATGAGTCTGGTAAATGCTCAGTACATTTGAGCTATTCTTGGTATGAGGTGGCATTCTTTTACCCTTCTTCCCAGGTCCTTTCTGACCCCTCGGGATTACTAGGAAACAACAATGCACACCACCTGAAGCGAAAAGCACTTTGTAAACCAATGCCACTCTCCTCTGCAGATGCTAGGGATTATGGTTATTCTTCTGAAGCCCCCAGAAGACCTAGTACAGGGCTGGACATGCAAGAGGTGGCCGGGGAACACTGTCGACTCTGGGAAGGCTGTCAGCACCTGGGGAACCGTGTGAAGCCTGTGACGAGAATGACCCTGGCTCTAATCAATCACTAGGCTCCCTTGTGCAGCAGAGCCCCTGCCCCGTGGCACCACAGAGGTGGGAGGAGGGCTAGGCTGTATTTCAAAGCCTCCTTCTCCCCTCTTCCTCCCTAGGCTGCCAGAACTTTCGCTTACGGCGAAAGCACAACCATGTGGCTGGAAGTGAAATTTGCCGTCTGCCCTATCTGGTGGTTTCTGCACGCAGAGTGTTACTATGTTCAAAACATTAACCTGCCTGCGAGTGGCTCATTTACAGAGCGTCTCTCTTCCTAGAGCCGCTGATGGGTGGCCATGGCGAAGCTCTTCGCCCTAATGTGCACTTTCTCTCGCTCGTCCCACCGAGACACTTTGCGTGCTGAGCGCAGCTGCCTGTACGGAGTGTTTACCTCATCTGGCACAGTTCTCTCCACCCTAGAAGAAACAGCCCTGCCCTACACACCAGGGTGGAAAGAAGATTTCTGCTCAAAGCTCGCAACCTTTCTCTGAGGTGGTGGCATACGGAGACCGAAAAATGAACGTGCTGTTTCTTCTTTTAAATGGCGCTGATGAGAAGTCAGTCTCAGACAGACTTTTGACACATGGAGGATCAAGGTATGATTGCCTTTGAGTATTCCTTGCAGAGAAAACAGCTCCTAATTGGACAAGAGAGAGAGAAAGGAGCCAGCTGCTGCTTTCATGATTATTTAAACAGCTATCTACAGTCAAAAACTCCTCGTTGTTTCCTTACCATTGAAATTTGATTGCCACTACTGTTTTCTTCTGGCCTCCCATCTATGCAAATTGGAGAGAAGAAAGAAATTCATAAGGCACTCATTTGGTTCCTAAATGTTTTGTTTGCATATAGACATCAGCAGCCTGAAAATATCCTAGCCAGGAATGTCAAACTGACAACACTATCTGTTTTTCTATTGTTCTCTCTGAAAATACCATTTTTAACGCATCCGTAAAGGCAAGCCAGGCTGGGTGCTATCAGTGTTTTAGTAAGAGATGGGAGCCCTGGTGGGTCAGTTGTGGGTATTGGGCATTAATGAAAACCATTTCTGGGAGAGTTCAGTTTATAAAAGATTAAAAGAATTCATCAACTTGAAAAAAATTTTGTTCTACCCCTCTCTGCTGACAGTCCATGTTTGTGCTGGGGATTGAGTATTATATAATGATTTGTACAGCAGTTTATAGTTTCCAAAACATTTCTGCCTCCCGTATGTCATGTGACCCTCGCAAGGACCCTGTGAGGGAGGCAGGGCAGTTTTCTTACCCTCATTCTACAGATGAGAAAACTGGGTCTCAGAAAGATAGGGACTTATCAGTTGTCACAGAACATACCCCACCCGGGGCACTTGCCTCACGGTGCCTAGTTCCTATTGTCTGGTTGGCAGATTCCTTCTTATCCTTCCAAGCCTGAATAACGTTTCCCCTTCTCTGTAGCTTTTCCTGTTCCTCTCTGCTGCCCTGAAACCGTTCATTGGTTTAACCAATATCAACGAGCCACCACTATGAGTGTCGCAGATGGAGATGCAGCCCCGTCGACATAACTGTGCGGCCCGTGGAGAGGATCTTGCTGTCTATCTAGTGACATGTTATGTCTAACCCCTGGGGTCTCGGAGGGGACCAAGAAATAGCACCCGTCTATCTTGACCAAATTCCAAACTTATTGAGAAATAAAGAGTATCCGGCAGCTGGTGCCCAACGTGTATCATCTTTTGTTACTGAGAAGGGTGAAGTAGTGTTACTGCCCAAGTGGGCTCGTCTGCTCCCCGCAAGGCATGCCACTAGTCAGGAGGAAAGGTGGTAGGAGAGAAAGGACTCTATTACAGCTTGCTAGCAAGGGGAAGAGGGCCAACTAATGTCTGAAAGAACCACCTTACAGAACAAAGACTACAGGCCAATTATATAGCGGGCTGGTCTCCAGGTCCGGGAGGTGGCTGGTCTCTGGGTGGGGCAGACATCTGGTCCCAGTCTCTGGTAGTCCTTTGTTTTATTGGGTATGCATCAGAGAATGGAGCAGCTGCCCTATACCCTGATCTTTCAACTGTTATTGATGATGGCTATCAGCATAGGCTTTCTGCCTGGGGGTCATCACATTCCTAAGGAACTCAAAAGAACAGAGTTATGAACTTATAGCAGCTGGGAGGGGCCACCAAATATACAGAGCTTGTCTGGGCTAGTTAATCAGAGGTCACTTAAAGTTACAATATGATTTCTTTTCTACAATATGGCTTCCCTTATGTCAACCTTGTGTTGAGCCGGTATCAATAGGAGCATGTGGCTCAGTGGGAGGGCCAAATGGGCCTGTGAACTGAAACCCAAAATTGGCCAAACCCCTACCCACTCGTAGGCAGAGAGGCCTGGGAGGGCCTCCCCGGCCCCAGGATAGGCAGGAGCTGCCCCTGGAGCTCACAGATGCTGGCTTCTTGCTGGTGGAGGCTCTCAGGAGGCAAGACAGGTAAGGGAGCTGCTGAGCAGAGCACCCAGACCCAGCACCCAGTTGTTCCCGCACATTTACCTCTGACGTCACACTAGGAGCGAGTAAAGAGTGTCCTCAGGGCAAAATCTCTCAAGGGAGGCAGAGAAGGGGAATGTGTCCCCCTCATACCAATCTAACTCAGGCTCACTCTGTGGGTTCGAACCCAGAACCCCAGGACGGAGAGGTCCTGTCCCCCTACTGGAGCTGGTGGGGGCTCCTCTGAGTGGGGTTCTGACCTCCGATGGCACCTACTGTGTGCTGTCAGTGTCTCTGTCTGCTCTATAATGTGAGAGACTCCAGGGCAGAGACCATTTCTCCACCAGCAGCCAGCGTAAGGCCTGCGCCGGGCAGCACCCCAGTGTTGCTTGTTGAATGCACGCACAGCACGGCGACTCAGCCCAGGCCACCAGAGAACAGGGCCAGAGGCCACAACCCTGACTCTGCCCTGTGCTGCCTCAATGGTGGCTACACGATGACACGGTACCTACATGCCCCCAACCAAAAAAGGAGGGAGGGCGATGACACTAATAACAGCTAATGCTTGTGAGGGCCCGCTGTGCGGCAGGCCCCCTGGTGTTTACACACACGTGCCTCTCACAACCCCCTTGAGCTGGGTACTAATGTTTCCTCATTCCATGACAGGGAAACTCATGCTCAGAGAGGTTTAGGCCCCAGCCAAGCTCACACAGCTAGTAATGACACTAATTTAATCCTGTGCTCTTAGCCCTGACAGAATATGGTCAGGAATTTAACAAAAACACAGCGACCCAAAGGCTAAGCATTTGCTTATGGAAATATCCAGGGATGTTTTCCCTGTCACCAGTCTTTGTTATACACTCCCAGTGATGCGGCACAGAGCTACTCAAAGCTGATGGGAAAACAGGTACCAGCTGTGACAAGATTAGAACAGAACTGAGAGCCAGCCCTGATGGTGAACTCCACTTGGGCAGCCCGGGTTTGGTTCCCGGGCACGGAACCACACCACCCGTCTGTCAGTACCATGCTGTGGTGGCGGCTTACGTAGAAGAATTAGAAGGACCTACAACTAGAATATACATCTATGCACTGGGGCTTTGGGGAAGATAAAACAAAAGAGAGCAGATTGGCAACAGGTGTTAGCTCAGGACAAATCTTTCCCAGCAAAAAACAAAAAAAGAGAACAGAAGCAAGAGTAAACATTTAGAAACATTTGTGACAACTGACACGACTGCTATACCCAAGTGATGAGCACTAGTCTCATTGAGCGGGAGGGACCATTAGGATGATACCAACTTGTGTGATGAGTCACAAGTGGCCTGATCTGTGTACTAGTATCTGATTGTAAATGTTTAAAATTGGTTCTTTAGGGGCTTGCCCGGTGGCACAGTGGTTAAGTTTGCACATTCCGCTTCTTGGCAGCCCGCGGTTTGCCTGTTCGGATCCTGGGTACAGACATGGCACCACTTGGCAAGCCATGCTGTGGTAGGCGTCCCACATATAAAACAGAGGAAGATGGGCACGGATGTTAGCTCAGGGCTAGGCTTCCTCAGCAAAAAGAGGAGGATTGGCAGTAGTTAGCTGAGGGCTAATCTTCCACACACACACAAAAAATGTAAAAAAAATAAATAAATAGAATTGGTTCTTTATCATTGTTGGTGAAGCGCCAACACTGTAGTACTGTGTCAGTTAGCTTGGGAATGGGCTGGCAATAGCTAGGAGAGTTTTGTCTGCTTCTCTCTGTTGACTACCTGGGTGGGCCCGGACAACTTCCCTTTGACAGTTGGAAGTGAGAGGCTTGGGCTGGATTCTCTCTAAGGTCCCTTCCACTCAGTGGCATATCCAGCGTGTTTACTGCCAGAGCAAATCATTTTTGTTTTTTTTACAATTTTAAAATTTTGTTCTTATTGAAAGAGTATCTTATACTTAGATGTTTATCTTCTATCTCTCTTGTGCATTCACACATCAGAAAAAATAAATGAAGTGAATTGGTTCAAGCATTCCTAAAATTTCTTCTTCGAAGTTTGACCCTTCCAAGTCAGCTCTTGTTCGCAATGTCCTTCCCTTCCGCTCTCCCCGTGGTGTTGTTCTTGGTTCCATCGAGGCTGAGATGAACCTCTTGCAGCATCTCTCACAGAGTGCTCCATTACCGTCCGCAGGATCTTCTTCCAAGCTGCTGCTGGCTTTGACACACAGGCTCCAGCAGTGACAATGCATCCTGACCACTCCCCGGCCGGGGCGATGGAGAGAAACATTCTGATTCCATATAGGTTAAAATGTGAATAAAAACATACATTTTAGAACTGATGAAATATGGTATTTTGCTCACTTGCCTCTGCCTTCTCCCATCTTTGCTAATAGCAGCATCAGGGCAGCAAAACTTAATCTAACAGAGCAAATCATTTTTAACATCCTCCTCCTCTATGTAAGAAAATTATTTTCATCAGTAATCATGGAGTAATCAGAAATTAGCACTAACTCCTTGATTTGTTCTTTAATTTTAAAAACAACTAAATAACAAACAGCGATTTCATTCTGAAAGATCCTTCAACGGTGGTAAAATATATCACGTGTGAACTAAAATTCGCATCTACCAAACAAAAATATCACACCTCACAGTTGACGCTCTGTTGGCTGTTTTAACTGTGAATACAAATAAGCGGTCCCAGAAGTCACACAGAATTGTAGTAACTCGAGTTCCGTTTCTCCGTCTTTACAGGCAGTCAGCTCTCACTGTTGGTTGGAGCCTGTTGTTGACACCCAGGAGCGAAGGCCGGCAGGGTGGACACAGACTGAAGGGAGCCCCACAGTTCCGTGTGGTCAGGACCCAGGGCTGACTGTGTAACTGGGAGCCGCCCAGTAGGATACAGTATTTCCTAAAGGATACGTAATGACAGTATGCCAACGTGAAGCTTACGTATCTGTTACTAAAACTCCATAGCAATGGCAGCCATGCTTTGGAACTTAGGCAAATAGGATGGCGGAGTGGGGAGGCTATTTTATCACATTGTTTAGAAATGTTGGCACGTGGTGATAATAAAAGGCAGATAATTTTAATTTTACCTGGGCTTGAAAAAAAATTATTAAAAAAATTCTGCATAATGTACCCTCCTATTGCTTGAATCCAGGGCAGACCACCCCCCATGCCCACCCCAACACCTTCCCCTTGCTATGCTGCTGCTTCCGGGTATAGTGGTTTGTGTATTTCAGGGGACTGAAGATCACTTGGTTGTAAAGAGTTTCGACAGCAATGCACTTGCTCTTCTGGTTCAATAGGTTTTAGTTCTGGGCCAAGGGAGGGGAAAAAAAGCAATTAACATTAATAGTAGGCAACATTGACTACAGCCTTGCTTTGCGCCAGGCACAATGCCAAGGGCTCGGTGTGTACTCTCTCTTCTTTCTTCCAGATGCATCCCTATGAGATATGTTCTATTATTATCTCTAGTTTACACGTAGGGGAACTGAAGCTCAGAGAGGCCAAGTAATTTCTCCAAGGTCACACAGCTAGTAAGTGGTAGAGGAGGGATCTGAGCATAATAGTCGAACTTGAGGGCCTATGCTCTTGACCTTCAAGCTCTACTGCCTTCTACTGTGTGTCCACCTATCACAGGTGCATCAAACAGAAGACAGCACACCACAATAGAATAGTGGCCATTTCGGGGTATCTCTTCAGAGACAGGAACTATAAATACACTATCATATTTAATCCTGACAACAGCCCTGCAAAGGAGGTATTTAGGACACCCTTTTATGTAGCAGGAGAATGACATTCAGCAAGATTAATTGCTTTTAGACTAAAGAGTCAGTAAATCATGGAGCTGGAATTCAAACCTACGCTTTTTTCTGTGCCTTTTTTGTTATCTCACACTTCCTGCCTTAGGCCCCCAGTGCTGTATGGTGCATTGAACCAGAAATAAATAGGTGCACACACAATTTGAGAAAATCCCTATGCATAAGAAACAAGATGCTGTCAATCTAGTTGGAGAGCTAGGTACTTGATTTCCCAGCCTACTTTGCAGCGATGGTGGCACAGTCCAGGCCAATGAGATGTTAAGGGGAAGTCTGCTGGTGGAGATAGGTGGGTTCTTAGAAGGCTTTTGCTCTCCTGATAAAAGGGACAACCTCAGCTGTCAAAGACCTTCCCCACTTCTTCCTTCCTTGAACACAGATGGCCATGCTGGATCTGCAGCAGCAATTTTGTAACCATGAGGCATAAGCCAAAGGAATCTCAGAGAGGACTGCCCTAATATCACAGAGCTACTGAACAAATACCAATAACTGTCTACCTCTGTACTTCTTGTGGGAGAAAAAATCCATTTTTATTTAAGCTACTCCTTATTGGATATTCGGTTACCTGCAGCCAAATACAACCCTAATTGAAACAGAAAGAAGACTCAGTTTGAGCAGCCTCACTTTCCTTAAACCTGAGAGTTAAGCCTTTGATTTCTGTGCCTATTTGAAGTAAGTTTTCCCCGCCTTCATAAAGAGAGTACCCTGAATGTCATTTAAGATATCTTGGTGTCATGGACCTGACATTCCAAGTTTCTGCTGTGCTCACAGCACCTTCTGAGAACAAGCATAAGTGGTTCTTTGTGAGTGAGTCCCATGCTTTCTGCCAGGTGACCATCATTCTCTGACCAAAGCCACGTTGACTTCGACACTTGGAACTTCACTCAAAACACCCATCTACAGGTCAGTGAGTGGCCTGTGAGTTGGTTCGGCATGAGAGCTCTGCCCAGCAAAGGCACTGTGCAGACGTTGACTGGCTCACCCATGAGACAGAGCGGAGTGATTCAAGAAGGCAGAAGCCATAAGGCAAGATGAGTCATAACCAAGAGGTTAAGATGAAGCGCTGTAAGTTAGGAATAAGCAGAAACCGGGAGGCAGAGAGAAGGAAAGTTGAAAAGTCATAGTATAACGACAGGAGAATCATGACTATGGCATAGCCTTTAAGGCAGGAAGCCAAAAATGGCTGCTACTGAGGGAAGGAGAAGATGGCCAGGCCCCTCCCCCACTGATCTTCTAGAGCTCTGTGGAGCCGCAGGGGCTGCTGTGATTCCTGACTGGTCCCTGACCATGCTCTGTGGCCAGTGAAGCCGTGTCCTCTAGCTCACCTCCCCAGATACAGTTACAACAGCCTCATCAGATCATGTTAGTACTGGTAGTCTAGAAGAGCTTAACCAACGTGTTGACAACTCGGATCGTCATTCCCATCATCAGCCCTCGTGATGTGTTGCACACACACCTGTGGAGCCCAGAGGTTATAGGCAGGGTGCCTGTGGGCCATATTTGGCCCAAATACATGTCTTGTCTAGCTTATGAGGTACCTTAAGAAGATATGCGATTGGATCCCTTTCAGTGGGATGTGTGCTCTTTAATTTGACAGCATCCCTACCCCTCTCTATTCCTAATACCTGCCCTACTTTGCACATTCACATTATCTGCTTGGTCCCTGGAGGCATTTGAGTTGCAGGCTCTGGCAGATTATTGCAGAAGTGGTCACATATGCTGCCCAGGTGCTCCACATGGCTGACTGCCCCGCGGCAGCAGCTCCAAGCCCTCGAGGCAGGACGGGAAGCTGCTGCCTTCCCCAGAATCTTCCTTGTTTCTAAGCGCTGTTGCATTGAGAGAGAGAAAGAAAGAGAGCGAGCTTGTTGCCACCCCACAGACCACGGAGCTGGTATCTTCTGTCGCTCCATCATCCACTTGCTTCTCCACACAGAGAGTCGGCTGCTCATAACTCTCGTCACCACTTCTAATCACATCTCGCACCACTTTCCACCGCAGCTGTCTTCTCTCCTGGCCTTCTGTTGCTTGTTATCTTGTCTGTCTTACTGGGTGTGCATGTGGTTGACCTTTGTGGTCACAGCCCCAATTAGGGGGCATTTTCCTTCTGCCCAGTAAACCACGAATCTCGGCACCAGTGTGGTCCCAGGGACAGTGGCTCTGCTTAGCAGTGTTTGTGAGATGGCCCCTCAGGGCTGTGCTTTATCGTCAATCAGTTCTGTTTTTGTTTTCCTGAAGATTTCTTGAGTCCAGAGGGATTCTAGAAGCCTGAGGGATCTGGAAAACAGGGCTAGTGTCGAGGTGTGGCCTGTCTCTGAAAATAACAGCCTGTGGAGACAGTCAAAGGAGAGATTACTGTGGACTGGGACCTGAGGTGGTAAAGAAGTGTTCCTTACAGGATGAGTTAAAATAAACAAAGAAAGGGTTACAAAGAACATCCAAATCTGCAGAGAAGGCAGCCCAAGTAAAAGGTGGGTGACAGCTCAGGGCGTGGTGTACACACACAGGAGTGTGTGTGTATGTGTTCACATGCGTGCATGCATACTTGTGCACACATGCACATATGTGTGTAGGATGAGCTCCGGGGAATTCTGGGAAATAAAGTTAGGCAGGAACAAATTATTCCGGGTCTTAAAAGCTAGATGAACCCATCTGGAATCATTGCTGTCGGTAGTTTAGAGCTATTGAAGAGGAGAGAGATTTGGGCCTAGGTACTGTCTGGGGGATGATCCTAAGGCAGAATAGAAATGGAGGGGAAATCATCCTGGGATGTTTTGAAGGCGTAATTGACAAGCCTGGATGATTGGCTCAATTTGAAGGGCTGAATGGAGGAAACAGTCAATGCTGATGCCAAAGTTTTGAGCTCAGGGGTATATCGACATGAGCCATGGAATGGAAAGGTTGAGAGAGCTGCAAGGAGATAACGAATTCTGTTTTCGAAGTGACATTTCATTCTTCAGAAAGAGACTCTCCTTCCTCATTTGTTTACTTGGCTGCCTGTGTGGTTGCCAGAACAGATTTGCATCTGGAGTACAATGAGGAAGCCTGGGGGACCAAAGACAGGCCTCTCTCTCACCCACATCCCTGGGTTTCTTAGACAACAGGCCAAAAGGACCAGAAGCTTCCTTTAGACATCAAGTGGCTGCTGGTCTGTCAGTGAGGGCTCTGGCCCTAAACCAGTTAGTCCAAGAGAAGAGCTCAGAAGCTCGTTACTTGATGTGACTTCAGAGGGATGCTCACATTCTTTCGCTGACAAGTAGGTCCCAGCCAAATTTGGCTCCATCAGCACACTGGCAGGCAGCCAAGTTGTTAAGTGGAAACCGACCCATCAAAGGTAAAAAGCGAGGAGCGAATGATCGTTCCACTCCACATTCCCTGCCACAGACCGCAGCCCTGCTCTCGGTGTTCAGACAACTTAAAATAGCAGCGGCCCCAAACTACGGCAAGTCGTGAGGCCCCAATAAAATCAATTGTTCTGAGGCTGGTCAAACTTCTGTTGGGAATTTGGGAACCTTTCTGCATCCCAAGGACCTAAACAGGGGGCTCCCTTGGCAGGCAATCCCTGGCGTAAACGGGCTGATTTTTCACAACAAAATCATGTGCTTGAGTTTCAAACTGGCTGTGAATTTTAGAGCCTAGATCAACAGTAGCCTATCGGGCCTGTATAACCCTCAATGCTAGCATGCAAACCTCACTGTAACAAGACCGCTCAGTTTACTTAGAGACATTTGGCTTTTCTCTGCTCCCAGGCATTCTGGAAATCCTAGTGGGGTCCACACGGCACGCAGCAGAGTGAGCGGTTGTTCAGTATACAGGCGTTGTGAGGGCAGAGCTAAGCGGGAGTCCCAACTTTGCTTTTTCCAGCTACTTAGACCCTGGACAATTAACTAAACTTCCTTAGCCTCAGTCTCCTTATCAGTAGAACGAGGATAACAATACCTAGTTCAGAGTGTTGTGGTGACGAGTAAATTATATATAAAGGCTGTGTTAGTTATCTATTGCTGCAAATTACCAAAAAGTGAAGTAGCTCAAAACAACAAAAAGCATTCATTATCTCATAGTTTCTGAGGGTCAGGAACTTAGGAATGGCTTAGCTGGGTGGTTCTGGTTTAGGATTTCTCATGCAGTTCGGTCAGATGTCAGCTGGGGCTGCAGTCATCTGAAGGCTCGACTGGGGCTGGAGAATCTGCTTCTCAGGTTGCTTATTACACGGCTGATAAGTTGGTGCTGGTTCTCGGTGGGAGGCCTCAGTTCCTCTCCACATGGGCCTCTCTATGACTGCTAGAGCTTCCTCAGAGCATGGTGACTGGCTTCCCCCAGAGCAGTCAGTCTGAGAGACCAAGGCAGAAGTTGCAGTGTTTTATGACTTAGCCTCAGCAGTCACACATCACCACTTTCACAGTATTCTATAGGTCATGTAGGTCAGCCCTGATTCAATACAGGAGGGGACGATACAAGGCCATGGATACAGGAAGCAAGGATCATTGAGGGCTGTCTTGGATGCTGGCAACTACAAGGGCTTGCACAGTACCTAACTAAATGGTAACTACTAATAGGATTATTATTATTGTCTGTTTCCTATCACTTCCACACACAAAAACACCTTCCTTTCCCTTTGCTCTAAAGAGGCCAATCTTTGCTTTTCTACTCTCGGATCTAGTGGCTTCTGGTACCATGGTGATGTTAGAAAGGTCAGTATCCGATGGCATCCCAAGAGCGACTCAAATCCCTTAAAGATGCCCTCTGAAACTTTGGCCTCTTCCATTTCTTTCCTCATTTATATAATTAGAATCCCTCACAGCAGCTTCTTGATTTCTCTGATGATTTGAATGCTGCAGTCAGCAAGGATCTGCAGGACATAAGCAATTGCTGCAGCAGGAAAGATGCTGACTTGCAGTTTATCGTCCAGTTCTGCTGGGCAGAGAGTAGTGACCTAGGTCACCCCTGTGACAATAGCAGAGACTGTGCTGGAAATGGAAATGTGCCAGAAGGAGCAAGTACAGAAGTGTGTCATCCCCCAGGGTGTGCTTATCAGCAGCAGCCCCAAGCACCTGGTTAATTGAAAGCCACTGTCATGGTGACTTTCCCTACATCATCACAGCAGATGCTGCACATTCAAGGAGACTCAGATTGGCTAGTGATAGGATGCCTGAGGACACCTCAGTGGCAGAAGCTGCCAGGTGTTTCCCAATGTCATTTCTTCCCTTCCTCCACAGGAAGAGATCCCTTAATCATTAGCTGCAAACAAGGCACCCCAGAATAAAAGCTATATTTATCATGCTCCCTTGACAAAGCTCTGGCCTATGGGATGTAAGTGGAGGCCATATGCGCAACTTCTGCAGAGGGAGCATGCCTTTCTTCTCCTCTTACTGCTTCCTGCTTGCTGGAATGCTGATGGAATGAATGGAGCTCCAGGAGCCATTTTGGACCATGACATGACCTTGGAAATGGAAGCCACTTGTGGCAGAGCAAAAAGATCAAAGAAACCTGGGTCCCTGACATCATAGAGTTCCCTTCCAAGTCTAGGCTGCTTGCCTCTAGATTTCTTGAACATTAGAAAGAAATAAGCTTTTAATTTTTTTAAAAGCCATTCTTACTTTGTTTCTTTCTTTTACCTTATAACAAACCTAACTCCAACTAGCACAGTTTCCTATCGCCATGTCCCTTGTTACAGTTCTTGCACAAGATCTGCCGCCAGGGCATGCATTTACCTGCTGCAGGAAAGTCTGAAGAGGTGATCCCAGTAGGAAGAGGATAAGCCTTCATTTATAGTTTCATGCAACGTTTTTTGAGCTCCTCCTACTATAGACAAGGTGCTGTGAGGGGTTCAAAGATGGTTGGGTCTCATCCCATGGAGCTCAACCACCACAGCTACATGCAGGAGGTCCAGCAGTTGTGTACAGAGTTTCTTGTGAGTTTCTCCTCCATCTTAGGTCTCCTGTTCACCACCACTGTTCACACATTTTTTCCTTCACGCATTTAATCATTTGTTCCTTCAACAAATATTTATGAAGAACTTCCCCATGTCAGGCATCATGCCAGGCGCTGAAATCACAATGATGCACTGAAACAGATGTGCTTCATGTCCATAAGAGGATGCAGTGCAGTGTGGGTGTACTTTGAGTTTCCATGCCTTTAAAAATAACAAAATTATAATAACGTTATTTATTTCTTCTTTCAAAAGTGACATATATTCAATAAACAAAGAGAAGAAAATAATCACATATAGTTCAGGAACAAATATTATTAACATTTTGCTATTTTTCAAAAGTCTTAGTTTAAGCATGCTTTTCCTAGGCTGGTCCTGTGGCCGAGTGGTTAAGTTTGCATGCTCTGTTTCGGCAGCCCAGGGTTTCCCTGGTTCGGATCCTGGCTGCCGACAGGGAACTACTCATCAGCCCACGCTGAGGCAGTGTCCCACATAGCACAATCAGAAGCACTCACAACTAGAATATACAACTATGTGCTGGGGGGCTTTGGGGAGAAGAAGGAAAAAAAAAGAAGATTGGCAACAGATGTTAGCTCAGGTACCAATCTTTAGGGGGAAAAAAGTATACTTTTCTTTTTTTACATTGAGATTATTTTATTTTGGGACCTGCTTTTTTCACTTAATATCGTAGTGTGAACGTTTCACCATGACAATGAATACATTCCTACAACAACATTTTTAGAAGGGATCGTGTGTTCCATTGAATGAGGCTGATGTAATTTATGCAATCCCCTTATTGTTGGACACGTAGGCAGGTCTTAATTTCGCTACCATAAAGAGCTACTATAATGAATACTCATATGACTAAACATTTTGTATACTTATGATTATTTCCTTGGAATAAATTCTTAAAAGTAGAATTGCTAGGTCAAAATGTACGTACAGGGGCCACTTGGTGGCATAGTTAAGTTCATGTGCTGTGCTTTGGCAGCCCAGGGTTCAATGGTTCAAATCCTGGATGTGGATCTACACATCACTCACCAAGCCATGCTGTGGCAGTGTCCCACATACAAAATGGAGGAAGACTGGTACAGATGTTAGCTCAGGGCCAATCTTCCTCACATACATACACACACATAAGTATGTACAGTTCTAAGAGTTTTGCTACAAATCTAAATTAACTTTTAAGTGGTTAGACAAATTTAGTCTCCCTCTGGCAGGCCAAGAGTTCCACTGAATGTTTTGTGTTTTGTTTAATATAAAGACTTTGAGAGACCTCCCTTAACTTGATGAATCACTCATACCTTCTCATGAATCATTTTTCAGACTGTTTTCCTCCCCAAAGGGAAGAGGAGAGCTCCCAGAGAAGGCAGGAGTCTGGCAAAGGGCACAAAAAGATGGGCCAGGCCTGGTAACAGCAGCCCTAGCAAAAGTCCTGCTCCAACATTAGACTTGCCTGACTCCTGCAGAACGTTCTTAGAGCTGAGGAGGTGCACATGATGCTCGCTCAGCAGGCAGAACGCTCTGATTCAAGCTCCAGGTCCTGCCAGCAGCAGTTGACTTTAGAGAGTATGATGGCACATCTCCTTCTCTTATTTCATCTTCTTTCTTTTTTCCTCCTTATTCTCATTCTTTGTCCATCTGATTTTTATTTTCCAAAATGAAAAGAGCTTTACTGGATTTCCTATTTATAAAAGGATATCAACCCTTTGAAGCAATTTTAAAGAAATGCAGGAAAGGAGAAAGAAAAAAAATTAAAATCACTCCCAAATTTTGCTACCCAGTGAGATGACCACAGTTAAAATGTGGATGAGCATCCTCCTAGCTGTCTCTGAATATACAACAGCTCCCATTTATTATGTAGCCTCACAATGAATTCATGAAATGGGCTACATTATTCCTCTCTTATCCTTACAGAAACTGAAGAAGTTAGAGAAGAGAAGTTATTTGCCCAAGGTTATGGTAAGTGGGGAGCTCAGATTTGAACTTGACTCTCTTACTCCAAAGCCTGCAAATCATAACCAATGCACAATTTCTCCAACTCTTCTGCTGTCCTCTTTCTGTAAATATATTTGCATAAATGAAGCCCTTTTATTTCCTTTATTTCATTCCAAAAAGTGCTATGGGCATCTTCACAAAAACGTTTAGACAGTGGGCTCTAAAGTTCAAATCTTGACCAACTACCTACTAAATCTGCGACCTTGGGCCTACTTAACCTCAGGCCATTTTCCTCAGCTGTAAAATGAGGATTATAATACCTAATTTAAGGAGTGGTTATGAGCATTAAATCAGACAAGGTATGTAAAGCCCCTGCTACATGGTCAACACTCATTCAATATCAACCTTCATTCCAAGCAAGAAATATGGATCTATATCACCACTTGAATGCCAGTGCATTATTCTGTTAGGGGATGTAGTGTGACATATTTAATAGACCTTAAATAACCTCTTGCCCTGAGATGTTATGTTGTCTCCAGTTGTTTAGTTTGTCACTAATGTACATCCCAACACTTTCATCTTTCACACTTGTGCAATTGCCCAGCAGTGCAGGAAACGGGAGCAGGAAAGTCTCCCCTCCAGTTTTTGTTTTTGTTTTTTTGCTGAGGATGATTTGCCTTGAGCTAACATCCACTGCCAATCTTCCTCTTTTTGTATGGGAGCATGGCCACTGACAGACATGTGGTGTAGGTCTTTGCCAGGAAACTGAACCTGGGCTGCTGAAGCTGAGCTGGGCCACCAAAGCAGAGTGTGCCAAACTTAACCACCAGGCCACTGGGGCTGGTCCCCTCGAGTTTCTACTTCCTTCTTCCTTGTTAGCTGTGAGAGGCAAGTCGCTTTCTAGAGACCCCTACCTCCTAATTAACTCTGTTAAAACTCTTCCTCCTTTCCTTTCTCAGATTAAACAAAAGAAAACTGTTAGATGTCATAGCCAGGAGCTCCACACCTTCCATTACAAAAGGAATAAAATTAAAGCTGCTGTAATTCAGTCAAAAACAAAACAAAAATTGCTGAAACTCAGTTCTGACGAGTCCTCATACATTAAAGGCTTGTATGTGTGTTTAATCTATGTGGTATGTTCACACATAGGCAAGCACATATTTGGATTATTTATATAGGGGAGATTGTGTGTCCAAGGGATTTACACACACACACACAAACATGTGTGTGTGTATATATGTATATAACATGTAACCCAAAATTTAAAGCAGAAAAATATAATTCCTTCTTCTCAAGTCCAGACTGACATTTCCTACAGAAGAATTAAATATGCCTTTGTTTTTTCATCTTTACAAATATTGTGGAATGCTAAATGCTTATTTTCCTGATTTTCACAGACACTGCTGATCTATGCCTGGCGTTTTTGTAACAAGCCTGTACCTTCATACAAGAACGGGTGAGGCTGCAGTCAGGGGCATGGGAAGCCAGCAGGGCATTTTATAATTGATTAGCAGGTGAAAACCTGTAGCTGATTTCCACGTTAGGCCCACGCCCCACCCTCCTCTCCCCCGAAAAAGCCCTCTGAAACTCAGCTACTTTCTTCTTTGACTTCATATCCATAGGATATGATATAGAGGTTTCAATTCTTTTTTAAAATTCAGTGTTACTCTGAATTTCTTAAGGAAAGGAGCCATGCGGCACTCAAGTTGGGATGATGAAGCTGTAATCGGATCGTCTGGTCCATCTGCCTCCAGCGAGGCTGGGCACTTCCCAACAATATGCTCCCTGGAGTTTTCTGGTTTGGAGTCAAGCCCCTGGGACGATGCCTCGGAGTTAAGTAGACGATGCAATTAGCAGAAGAGAGCCCTTGCTCTCTCTCTTTTTTTCAATGCGGTTGCATCTGCGGTTTGTGTCACTTCTAATAAGGCTGGTTAGAAGTCAAGCCATCCTGCCCTCCAGCCAAATGTTAACAAGGAGATAAGGTGGGAAGTCCACATTATTTCCGTTTTTAAACACATGGAAAATTTTCAGAAATGCAATTTAAGCTGTAGCGGAATCCCCACCATCCCTACTACTTCGCCAGGTTCAGAAGGTTCAAACATCAGTTGAAAAGACCAATGTAGCAGGAAACCTGGGCAGATCCCAGCCCTGATGCTAACCAGCTGTGCGAGTGTGCACAGTTCGCTTTACTCTGTTCTCCCTTCCGATGGCGATCATAATGCACGTGCTGCCCACCTAACTCATAGAGTTGCCACTGTAAGAACCTATTGACATGACATGAAAGTGTTTTGGAAATAGACAATGCAAGGTATTTATGACTACTGGCCTGGTTTACTTGAATTGCTTGAGAAGATATGGAAGGGAGGGGAAACACTGATTTTATTCAGCCAGCTGCTCCCATTGTCCTCCTGAGCAGACATAAGGCTAATTCTTCTCTCCCCATGCAAGCCAATCAGCATTTAAATCCTGCTTGGCTCTTGCTCCAGCTTCTAAATACCTTTCTAGAGGGAAGGAGATTCTCTCCCACCCAGGTAATTCATTCCCCAGTTCAGAAATCCTCATTATCTGGGAGTTCTTTCAATGTCTACCCACAGCCCCTTGCACAGCCAAGCAAATTAATTGCCTCTTATTTCGATCTCAGAGGAGATAAGAATGATCTCCTTCACCCGGGCCTGACCTTGAAGGCTGTTCAGATTCTTCCTCTGCTGCTGTTTTCTTCTTTCTCTCTCCAGTACAGGAAAGGCAAGAGTTTATTTTGTATGCGGTTAAGAGGAAGGTCAAGAATTTATTTCATATGCAGCTCAAAAGACAATCCTGCAAGAATGGAAGACTCGGAATAAGGCTGAGGACAGGCTTCCAGACAAGGGGAATATTTCAATGTTGCTAACAGAGCAACACACCACAACAGTGCCTCCCAGAGTGGATCACTGAATTCTCATCTAGTTCCTAGGAAAGAACACCCAGGGAAGACAGATAAAAGAAAGAAATGTTTCACAGTAACAGTTGTAGTCATAGGACTGGAGCTCTCAACGGTCTCCTCTTGTTACTGGCTGAGCAAAGATAGGGATCCAGTAATGCCATGTTTTCCAGAATCTTCCTTTGTAAGACTTGAGATTGCTCTGAAGGCACTCAGCAAACAAGACTCAGGGGCATATATTACCACTCTCTGTATTTTAAGGAAAGAGAAATTCAAATATACTCTTGTTCTTCCTTTTTGCACCGACACAATGAACTCTTTATCAAAGCTCAGGAGTTTTCCGGTGGTGCTAAAGTATTGAAATAAGTTCCAACACTGCGATTTCTACAGTGAGGCTTTCGTTTTTCGCTTTCCAGTACAAAAGGGCTGCTTTCCCTACGACGGATCATTTTGAGTTTGAGTATAAAGTGGTCATTTGAGAGGCAGGGATGAGAAATTGCCACCTTCCAAGTCTGACCTGGCTTGCAGGAAGGCAGGGAAAGGACTTCTGACGATGAGAATCTCACCGGCCTTTAATTACTGCAGCAGTAATGCTTTCCCTGTGGTCGTTGTGTGTGAGGGTGAGTCCCCAAGCCCAGAGTCACCTGTAAAGTCTTGGAACGCAGCCCACCTTCAACTGTGTCAGCCCTGCGGCATGTGGGCCTCGCCATCGGCTCCAGGCGCTGGGCCTGCCGCTGACGTCAGTGGGGCCCAGAGCAAGAGTACAGTTGGAAGCCTCCAGCACTCAGCCTGCTCCACCTCTCTTCCTGCCCCTGGTGCCGTCTTGCACCAAAAGGGATTTTTGCTCCCAAGCTCCATCCACATCCCCAACAAGGCTGCCCTCAGCCACAATTCAGATCAGCTGGAAAGCTCTCTTGGGGTGCAGCCCATCCGTAGGAGGATGGATTCAGGGAAGAGGTCCACATAAGCTTTGGAAATCAGCGTCTAACCATGTAGAGAGGGAATTCTGAGATCCTGGATAACCAGAGCATGTTCTGGAATAGAAGTGGGGGCATGAGCTCCAGGAGGCACATCCTCTTGATTCCATAGTCTCTTTGCTCCATGGAGGGGGTGCATAGGCAGAGGGAGTACAGAGCAGGGCCTTCTAAAACTCACTACACTTGCTAGCTGTAGGCAAGATGTTGAAGCTATCTCTGCCTCAAAGTCCCCATCTGTTAAATGGAATAATGGTAACACTTACCTCATGGGCTGTTGTGAGCACTCAAACATGAGCAATTCATATAAAGCACTTAGAACAGTGATAGCTCTGAGTAAACACTCAGTAAGTGATAGCCATCATCATTCTTATTTTATACCTGTAGAATCTGAGTTCCAAGCAGGAAACCACCCACCTAACAATGGCCTTCTCACCCAGTCTCATTTAAACACTCTTGCCACTGTGTAATTGCCACAGAGTAGCAAACAGTGTTCTAGACCAGCAATGCCCAATAGAAATATGATGCAAGTCAATAAGTAATTTTAAATTTCCTAGTAGCACATAAAAAAAAAAGTAAGAAGAAACAGGTAAAATTAGTTTCGTAATGTATTTTATTTAACACAATATATCTAAGGCATTATTTCAACGTGTAATCAATATAAAAGTTGCTATTGAGACATTTTACCGTCTTTTTTTTGTACTAAAGCTTCAAAATCCAGTGTTTATTTTACACTTACAGCACATCACAACTTGGACGGGCACATTTCACATGCCCAATAGCCCCACATGGCTCATGGCTGCCATACTGAACTTCACTCCTCTTGGTTCTTGCTACTCCAAGTGTGGCCTGCTGACCAGTGCCATCTGTACCATCTGGGGGCACATTAGAAATGCAGAATCTTAAGCTCCAGCCAGACCTACTGAATCTGAATCTGCATTTCAGGGAGATCCCGAGGTCATCTGTGTACACATTAAAGTTTGAGCAGCACTCTTGGCTGGAAGCGAACTCAAAGCTTGTAGAAAGCAGAAGGGAGCTCTCCTCTCCCTTTCCTTCTTTGTGCCTCTTTTCCCCCATGGCTTTCCAGAGGGTAGCAGCCCTGCCTCCATTTGAGACCCCTCTAGACAGCTTTAAAAATACGATACCTGGGCTCCACTCCAGAGATCTTGATTTAATTGGTCCAGGGAGGGACCTGGGCAATAGGTGTTTTTAAAGAAGCTCCAGAGGCGTTACTAACAGGCAGCCTGGGCAGAGAGTGACAGGCTAGCCCAGCACCCATGACTGTGTCCTCATTCATTCCTTCCCTGTGACAGGGTAAGCACACCTGAACTTACATCTTTGAGGGCTTTGGAGCAAGTAAGGATGAGCAATGCAGCTCATATAAGCAGTCAAATCTCTGTAAAATTGTACAACTAGGCCTAGTTATCTCACAAACTCCCAGAAATTGATGCCATATGTGAAAATAGCATCCCTTTGAGAAACTTAATTTGGCTACTGCTGTCCATTCCTGGCTGCAGTCTGCGAGGTCAGCTAATTCCCCTGAGGTGACTGAAATATGGGAGGAATATAGGATTTGTACATTTATTAAATAATTAATTTTCTAATAAAAGTAACCACGTTCAACATATTGGTATTGTTGGTCCTTTCCAGGAAACATTTATTAATCAATAAACAGATATTTATTGAAACCCTACTGTGTGCTAGACCTAATGGGGCTGCAAAGATGTTTCAACATGACAGAGTCTACGTTCAAGGACCTCAGCGCGTTGTGGGGACAGGCAAGTCTCCGGAATTGAGGAGAGTCGAGTCCTATCTGTCCTTCAGTTTCTCAATCTGTAAAAACTGAAATAAAATCTAAAATCTTTATTACCAGTACTTAGGGCATCTGAGGGATTTCAAGCACCACCACTTTTTTATATTATAGGCAGCATTCTTTAACCTTAAAAAATAATCCTGATGTGTAAACCTAGCTCCCTAGGTCACCCAGTTTCTTCCAAGAAAGCTTTCTGGATGAGGTACAAATGTAATTTTAAATCATTCTGGGTCCAACTTGATAACTTTTCCCCACTGTTTTGAAATACTGTATATTTAGCATAATAATGACATGGAGATAGGAAAGATTTTTTTATTATGAAACCATGAACTCCATTTTTGGCACTCCATTTCCTTTCAGAATGTGGGGGGGGGCGGGCTGGCGTGCACTTGTGCTCCTGCTTGCATTTTCTTGCCTGAGAGGGATCAGGGAAAGGCAGAACAGGAGAGAGAAGGGGCAAAGTATCCTGCCGCAACACAGCATCATCACATGGTCTTCGGCATCGCTCACTCGGACGGTACCCCAGCATTCGAACTCTTAAATGGCAAGTGTAGATTGCAAAACGTATTTCTCAAAAAGTTTGTGCAAACTTAAAGCAGAGAGTCAAAAAGGCAGTGAGACAGGCAGAGGGCAAGCAGGGAAATATAAGAGAAAAGATGGCCTTGAAAGGCTGCTTTGGGGAGAACACAGGGACTGGTGAGACAAGGAAAAGAGCTGTCAGATGCTAGCAGGCCCCACGTGCTGGCCACGACCTACCTTTTCTCTGGGAGCAGCCTGAGCTGCCCTTGCTGGAAAGTGACAGGCCTTCTGCCAAAGGAAAAACCAAGCCTCATTTTAAGAACAAATCAGTTTGACAGCACATTGTCCAATCTGTTGTGTTGGGTTGAGTCTTAGCGTGGCCACCCCGAGGAGCAGTTTAACAAACATCAGGCTGCCTGTTTACAGCCAAAGAGCCTCCGAGACAGAACACATGGCTGGGGCTGGATGTAAATGTGGCGGCCCTGCTCCCTGGCACATTCACTCTCCAGCCCACCCTCTGTCACTTCGTGTGCAGGCAGGCGACAGGGACCTGGCAGGCACCTCTCTGGCTCTGGCTTGCAATCCTTCATCATGGACCTGCTGCCCACACTTCATCTTGGGGAGGCAGACAGCAGTTTGGCCCACGAGACGGTAAATGTCAGCCTGCCATCGCCTGTCTGTCCGTGCTCATCACCCTGAGGGGCAGAGCTGATCTCAAGCAGACAATGAGCACCATCATGGCAGGAAAATGGGTACTTGGAGCCATGGGGTGTGATTAACAGGCCCAACTCCCTTCTCTCCCCATTTCTGGGCACTGGCCGGCTGAGCGCATCTCCCTGGAAAATTGCCTTTGTGACTGTGTGACACCTAGGAAAGAATAATAGCACGTTTCCCCAAGTAGCTTCTGTGTGAAAAGACAACATGTCAAGAAGGAGGGAGAGGGATGGAGGGGCAGGAGGGAAACTTTGCAGCTGACACCGGCAGTAGCTGTTTTTCCATCTTTGGATGCTGCCGAGGTAAATGAAACCTCGTGCACTTCTGCTAAATGGTAGGTGAGCAGCTGGGGCAGGCAGTCAGGGAGCTGGGAGCCTGGCGGTGATTCAGACACACAGGGCTTGCTAAACCAGTGTGTTTTATAAGAAGGTGGCAGAAAAAGGGAAGTGGGAAGAGAATGACTAATAAGGAAGTAATTGTGAAACTGAACCTGTCTAGGTTTGGAAGCCGATGTGACAGCTCCAGGTGGGAGAGGGAGCAAGCCTGTTATTAAGATTGATGAACACAGAAGCTGCGTTGTTTCACGGCAGCGCTGACTGCTCCCATCTAAAGCCCAGTGCAGGTGGCCTTGCGTCAGGAGTGACCCACCCTGGAACAATGTGCTTTAGACAAACGCAGGATTTACACTGCCGGTGCGTGAGCTGCAGAGGCTTGACATGTAGATAATTGAATGAATGCAAAACGAAAGGATCAGGAGATTAATTATAAAGAAAATACAGCAACATAGCAGAAAATATAGACAATTAAAGAGTAAAATTCATGGTATTCTAACCTCCCTAATGAAGGTATATTCATCTTGCATATGTTTTTCTAGCCTTGCCCACACATACACATTTTTACAAAATTTTCACAGCACCCAGAATTTCACAGTGCTTTTTAAATTTGTTCTTGTGTCATAAAAATTTCCCAGTGTTACTTCCTACTCTCATCACTGATAATTGCTATAAAAGATTCCACCTAATGGATATACCATAATTTACTGAAATATTTCCCTATTCTGTAAGTAGATTACTTTCTTTTTTAAAATAGCTTTATTGAGGTGTAATTGGTATACAGTAAATTTTACAAATTTACAGTGTGTCAATGCAAATAATCCATAACCAACCTATAAATCAGAATTGGGGTGAATTTATTATGAGCCAGAGTGAGGACTATAACCCAGGAAGACCGTAGGAGGCGTTCCAGAGAAGCATGGGTTTCAGTACAGACTTATATCTTTTTAGAACAAAGAACAAACATTAAACACATGCAGGATACATTTTCATCAAAATTTCAGGGACCGGCTCCGTGGCCGAGTGGTTAAGTTCGCTCACTCCACTGCGGTGGCCCAGGGTTCGGATCCTGGGCGCAGACATGGCACCGCTCGTTCAGGCCTCGTTGAGACAGCGTCCCACATCCCACAACTAGAAGGACATGCAACTAAGATACACAACTGTGTACGGCGGGGGTTGGGGAGATAAAACCGAAAAAAAAAAGATTGGCAACAGTTGTTAGCTCAGGTGCCAATCCTTAGGAAAAAAAAAAATTCAAAGAGGTTTCAGTTGCAAATTAGCAGGTCAACATGACTGTGATGTCAGGAAAGGTACTAATCCAGGCGTTACCAATAGGGGTAGGAGGAGAAATATGCATTCTTATCTTGAGAGAGTGCATTCTTTAATGGATAAGCAGGTGGACAATGTATGTTTGACAGTCCATAAGTCAGGCTTTTTAGTTCAAGCTGAATCAGTTTTGAACTCGAATAGTTACCCCCATACCTCAAGATGTGAAAATCTCTCGTCAAGTGTACAATTCGATGTTTGGCATATATATCACCTGTGAAACCATCACCACAATCCAGATAAAGACATAGTCACCATCCCCAAAAGTTTCCTCCTGCCTCTTTGTTATCTCTCCCTCCCCTCTGGGTCATTTCCATGTGGTAGACTGTTATTTTGGTGGTCCCCAAAGCCTCCTTGTATTCATAGGCTTAACTTGTCCCTTTCCTTTGAATTTGGGCTGTCCTGTGATCTGTTTGAAACAATAGAATGTGATGAAAGTGATGCCATGCTAGTTTCAGGACTAAGCCTTAGAAAGTATTAGCAACTTATGCTTTTGCCCTCTTGAAATGTTTCTTCTTGGAACTTAGCTGCCATGCCAGGAGGAACCTCAAGCAACCACGTAGAGAGGGCCTCTGGTCCACCAATAACCAGCCATCTGGTCCTTGCATGCATCCTGGTGCTCCAGCCCACGCCACAGGAAGCATGTTAGCCCCGTCATCCCTCAGTCCTGAGAACTAAAAAATTATTATAGTCTAAGCCGCTAAGTTTTGCAGTGATTTGTTACACAATTGTCAGTAAGTAAAATAGGCTGAGAACATAGGCAGTTATTGTTATGATAGGTTCCCATTGTTTGAGAATCCCATGAAATAGTACGAGAGAGGTGAGGCAGGATTTTTTTCCAACTCCATGTCACTCTCCAGTTATTACCTAGCTATGGCCTCCTTTACAGCTAAAATTCTTAGCAAAGTCTTAACATTTACTGTCCCTCTTTCCTCACTTGGAGTTAACTCTTAGAAGCAAACTTTTGATCCTGTCATCCCTTGAAAATGCTCTCACTGGGGTCACCAGCGAATTCCTTGTTGCTTAACCAAGAGGATGCTTGTCAGCCCTCATCTTATTTGACTATCAGCTGCATTTCTCTCTGTTAATCACTCCCTTCTTTAACTTATTTTTTCCCTACATGCACTGGGTAGGATAGATATTGATTTGGCCACATTTAAGAGACCTAAAGAAATAGTTGCTTAAAAAGGATAGGATTTTATTTCGCTTTCATGCATATGTTGGAGTTGGTATCTTGGCTCTGCTCAGTGACATGGTCAGAAGCCCAGGTTCTTTCTATCTTGTTGCTCCAACATTCCTAGGAGTTCCACCTGTGTGCATGGTCCAAAGTGGCTCTTCACCACAGCTTCATTGCATCATTGGAAAAGGAGAAAGTACATAGGGGAGTACATGCACTTTCCCTTTAAGAGAATAACCTGTAGTTGCATACATCACTTCTGTTCAGATCCCATTAGACCGAAAAGTCACATGGTCATATCCAGATGCAACAGAGGCTGAGAAACGTAGTTCTTAGCTGGGTGGTCATGCACCTAGTTAAACATTCTACCACCATGGAAGAGAGAATGGATGTTGGGGAAACTAGCAGTCTCTGCCATCCCACCTGGGTGGCTACTGCTTCTCATTCTTCTTTGTAAGCTTCTCTTCCTCTACCCAGGCCTCAAATGCTGATACTCCACAGGCCTTATCCTACCCCTCTGCTTTTCTCATTCTACACATCCTCCTGGATGTTTAAAAACATACAGGATGTCCTCAGTTTTACCTTCCTATGCTGTCCTGCCAATCCTCCCCTCCTTTGCCCACTGCCCAGTCCCACCATTGTGTTTCTAAGGAAAAAGAGATCTGTTTTCGTATTAGCCACAGCTCATGTGTAGATATGAGGTATACGTGTGGGAGGAGAAAGAGGTTAGAAAGGCCTTTCCAAAATTAGTGGAATTAATTTTAAAAAAATATTTTTATTGTTTTGGGTTATTAGACCATTAAAAAAAAAACATAGACGAAAATGAGAAGTCTCCATGGAGAAAAGCCTTATGGAATCCAAATTCCCTGGGTGTGGTTAATAACGGCCAACTTTCCTACTATGCAGCATTTTATAAATTCCTTTATCTCATGTAATCTCCATAACAAATCCACGAGGAAGTAGTCTTCACATTTTAATAACGGGGAAGGGGGTATTCATCTTGGTGAGTCACATGGCCAGCAGAGGTGGGAGGGGAGCTCATATATCACCTGGGCCTGCACTGTGTTCCTACCAGGATGCTTCAGATGTGACTGATAGCATTACCTAAAGGGACATTTGGGGCTAGACATGTGATGAAGGGGTCTGGTCACCTGGGAGTAGGGGATGTTCATGTATGGACAGGGGACAGGTTCAACTGCAGGTCTGTGCACAAGCAGGGACAGTGGAGAAGGTCGGTAGAGATTATAATGAAAACCTGAGTCCTAATTCTGGGAGGGGCCCACAGTCAGGAATTTGGAGTGCAGGCAGATGCCAGCTTCTGCCTGGGGACCCCAGTGTCAGGATTACAGCCGAATGCTCATCTTCCTACCTGAGGCCATTCTCGGACTTTCCACTAGCTGAGTGTTGTTGGCGGCACCAGGTTTAAGATCTGGTGGTATCATTAACAGCTGGGCTTTGAAAAAAATTTCCTCTGCTGGTTTGAGCTTGTGCAGGGGAAAAGAAGGTAGAGCCAGCTGATCCAGAGCATCCATAGGCCTCCGGTGGTTGTGGGCGTCACTAGGCCTCCTTCCACCTGCCTCTTGGCCAGAGGCAAAAGCGAAGAGAAGGGAGCGTCTGTAGCACGCTTTTGAGGCCAGGAGGGAAGCAAGTGCCTTCCTGACAGTGTCCCAACACTGCATCTTCAATTATCTCACCTACACTCCCAAGAGTGGGAGTGGGGTGGGGAACAGTCAAAACAGAGCCTAGGGCACCCCCATTCACAGTCATTGAGTAATCACGCCAGGGTTCCTTCCTCTACAGTGGCTGAGAGGCTTTTGGAAATCACTATTAATATACATCAGGCATGCTTATTGTGAGACAATAAGAAATTAAGAAGGAGAAGGAAAAAGAAGATTAAAATTACTCATAATTTCACCACCAAGAGATAATAAAGGTTAAATTTTAGTGTATGCCATCCAGACTTCTTCTAAGTATTTAGGGACATAATGAGTTTTTTCAAGATGGGATCATACCATATATATGCTCTGGTAACCAGATATTTTTTTCTACTCATCAGTGTTTTGTAAAAGTCTGTGCCAATAGGGGCTGGCCCCATGGCCCAGTGGTTAAGTTCGCATGCTCTGCTGCAGGCAGCCCAGTGTTTCGTTGGTTCAAATCCTGGGCGCGGACATGGCACTGCTCATCAAGCCACAGTGAGGCAGCGTCCCACATGCCACAACTAGAAGGACCCACAACGAAGAACATACAACTATGTACCAGGGGGCTTTGGGGAGAAAAAGGAAAAGATAAAATCTTTAAAAAAAAAAAAAAGTCTGTGTCAATAAATACACTCAAACAACATGATTTTTAATGATTGGATAGTGGAATATCATACGTATATACCATAATGTACTCAACTAATCCCCCTTTATTGACTATGTGGGTCATTTCAATTTGTACTTTATAAATAATATTAGGGTGAACATCCTGTGATTTCCTTAAAATAAATTCCCCAATTTGGAAATGCTGGACCCAAAATCCTTTTGAAGGCTTTTAATGTATATTCTTCTCCAGATATGGCACTTCTTTAGTCTCATGCTCAATTTTTCAACAAACCTGTTTCAAGTGAAAGCCCATTGTTGACATTAATTTAATTGATTAGATTTTTCAACTTTATTGAGGTATAATTACATACACTGAACGGCATCCTTTTAAAGAGTACAATTTGATGACCTTTGATAGGAATACCCACCTGTGAAATCATCACCACAATCAAGATACAAGACGTTTCCATCACCCCCAAAAGCTTCCCCAGGCTCATTGCAGCATTTCCTCCCTCCACCTCTGGGCCAGCTCTGCTGAGCTGTTTTTGTCATCACACAGATTAATTTGCATTTTGTAGAATTTTATAAAAAATGGCATCATACAGGATGTACTCTTTTGCTTCTGGCTTCTTTGACTTAGCATCCTGATTTTTAGAATATCAGTAGCTTGTTTCTCTTTATTGCTAATAGTGTCCCGTTTCATAGATCTGCCCTATTTTGTTTATCCATTCACTCAGCGATAGACATTTGAATTGTTTCCAGTTTTCAGTTCATGTCAATAAAATTGCTCTGAACATTTGCATACTAGTCTTTGCGTGGGCAAATGTTTTCATTTCACTTGTGTAAATAACGAGGAATGGAACAAGAAGGTCATATAGTAGGTGAATACTGAATTATTTAAAATATTTATGTATTTATTAAATAGGCTTTATTTTTTACAGCAGTTTTAGGTTCACAGCAAAATTGAGCAAAAAGTACAGAGAGTTCCCATATATCCCCTACCGCCACACAGCCACAGCCTCCCCGACTATCAACAACCTGCACCGGAATGGTAGATCTGTTACAATCGATGAACCTACGTTGACACATCTTTATTAACCCAAGTCCATAGTTAACATTAGAGTGCACTCTTGGTGTTGTACATTTTATGGCTTTTGACAAATGTATAATCACACATATCCACCATTCCAGTATCATACAGAATAATTTCACAGCCCCCAAATCCTCTGTGCTTTGTGTTTTTATTCCTCCCTCCCCACTTTGGCCCCTGGTAACCACTGATCTTTTTACGGTCTCCATAGTTTTGCCTTTTTTAGAATCTCATATAGTTGGAACCATACAGTATACATATAGCCTTTTCAGATTGGCTTCTTTCACCTAGTAAAATACCATTAAGTTTGCTCCATGTCTTTTCATGGCTTGACAGCTCATTTCATTTTAGCACTGAATAATATTCCATTGTGTGGGTGTACCACAGTCTATCCATTCACCTACTAAAGGGCATCTTGGTTGCTTCCAAGTTTTGGCAATTAGGAAAAAAGCTGCTAGAAAGATCCGTGTGTAAGTTTTTGTATGGACAAAAATTTTCAGCTCATTTGGGTTAAAACTAAGGAGTGCAATTGCTGGATCATATGGTAAGAGTATGTCTAGTTATGTAAGAAACTGCCTAATAATCATCTAAAGTGGCTATACCATTTTGCATTCTCATCAGCAGTGAATGAGAGTTCTGTTGCTCCACGTCCTCATCATCATTTGGTGTTGTCACTGTTCTGGATTTTGGCCATTCTAATAGGTGTGAGGTGGTATCTCATTGTTTTAATTTGCATTTCCCTAATGACATAAGATGTGGAGCATCTTTTCGTATGCTTATTTGCCATCCGTACGTCTTCTTTGGTGAAGTGTTTTTTCAGGTTTTTCTGCTGGGTTTTTAATTGGGTTGTTTGTTTTCTTATTTTTGAGTTTTAAGAGTTCTTCATATATTTGGAATAATAGTCCTTTATCAGACATGTCTTTTGCAAATATTTTCCTCCAGTTCTAAGGTTTGTCTTCTCAATCTCTTAACAGTGTCTTTTGCAGCACATACGTTTTTAATTTTAATAAAGTCCTGCTTACCAGTGATTTCTTTCCTAAATGTTGACTTTGTTTTTGTATTTAAAAAGTCATCCCTCTGCCCCATGTCATCTAGATTTTCTCCTTTGTTATCTTCTAGGAGTTTCGTAAGTTTGGATTTTACATTTAGGTCTATAATCTATTTTGAGTTGATTTTGGTGAAGGGTACAAGGTCTGTGTTTCGATTAATTTTTTTTTGTTGTATATGGATGTCCAGTTGTTACAGCACCATTTGTTGAAGAGACTATCTTTTCCATATTGTATTGCCTGTGCTCCTTTGTCAAAGATCAGTCGATTTTGTTCATGTGGGTCTACTTCTTGGCTCTCTATTCTGTTCCATTACTCCATTTGTCTGTTCTTTCACCAGTACCATGCTGTCTTCATTACCATAACTTTACAGTGAGTCCTGAAGTCTAGTAGTAGCGTCAGTCCTCTGACTTTATTCTCCTTTAATATTGTGTTGGCTATTTTGGGTCTTTCGTCTTTCCATATAAAGCTGATTTAGAATCAGTTTGTTGATAGCTACAAAATTAACTTGCTGGTGAATGTACTTAATGCCACTGAACTGAACCTTTAAAAATGGTTAAAATGGTAAATTTTATGTTATGGACATTTTACCACAACAAAATAAATAAATAAGAAATGAAGGAAGAAATGGAGCGAGGGTGGAGGGGAGGAAAATTTTTCCTCAACCCTCTTAGGGTCCCTGGCTGCGTCTGAAAATTAAACTGACAAAGACAGATTAACAGGAGAAAAGCAAACAAATTTATTTGATGTAAGTTTTACGTGAGAGGGGAGCCTTCATAAGGAAATGAAGACCAAAGAAACAGGTCGACCTGAGTGTTTTTATGCTAGGTTCAATGAATAGCGCAAGGTAATGGAGGAAGATGACAGGTTAATATGATGACATAAGTGTAGTAAACCAGGGAAAACAGCACAGCCTGTTTGTTGGGACTCATCTAATAAGGATGCTCCTTCCCTCTGGGTATAGACGGGGCGCCACTCACAGGAGGGTTTATGACCTGTTTCAGGGGAGAAGGGTTGGGGAAAGGTCAGAGTGCCCTCCTGCTTCTGCTATTTTGTCAGACTCTTTCAGCTTAGACTATTCACTGTGCCAAGGTGCCATATTTTGGGGTAGCGTGTCCTGATCCCCATCAAGGGCAAAAGAGAGAAAGAGGAAGGAAGAAAGGAAAAAGGAAAGAAGGCAGGCAAACATCTTGGGAATGTTCGGGCTGTCCAACACAGCAACAAAACTTGGTGTTATAAAAACCTTAAAAAAATAAACCAGCCCATCTTCAGCCCTAGAACTGTGAATTCTCATCTGAATAAGGAAGTGTTTCATTTGCATATTAATACAATGCAAATTCCAGAATGGTTGGATGTGCCCCCAGCTGTAAACACTTAGTTAAAAAGTTGAATGCAGCACCTCAATGTGAAGGGTATGACGGTAATAGGTGAGGAGACATAAGGTCTGATAAAATACAGTCAGGCGATTCCAAAGATCTGAGGACAGACAGAAACGTCGCAATAGGCAGACGGCAGCAGGCTAAGTGGGCGTCCGGACAGACACGTCTCTGTTTAAAGTTCATCTGAGCTGGTGTCAGTGGAAGGGCAGTGATAGGACAGGCGGGAAAGGCTGCAGGGAGAGCACCTGCTGCACAGAGAGGGAACACAGTTTTCACACCTCGCCGTGGAGAAGCCGGCTGAAAACTGGAACGCGTCCTTCAAAGCTCACACTGCATGAACAGTTTGTTTCTGCAGACAGCTTCGTTGAAGATTGGAGTGTTACTTGGGTTTCTTCTTTCCTTGAAAGAAAACAGTTTTGTTTTGGATTGGCTAAGAACAAAGACTTCACTATTAGATACTTACGGCATTGCCTTCAGATGCTGTCCATCACGGTTGGCCCGGATCAGACTTTGGACAGAATGTGAATTAATACGCTCCGTGCTTCCTGGCCGCGTTGGCCTTCCTCTCTCCTAGCAGCCATCCCCCACTCCTGGGCTGGACCCTGCTTCTCATCTGTCTCTGCCAGCCATGCTGTTATTCTGGGGGTTCAATCTACCCTGTGCTCACTATGAACCTAGAGAAAGAGTAGATGTGGGTTAAGGAGGCACGAGGGAGATGATGCTATACTTGAAGAAGTGACCAGAAGAGGGCAGGGACCTCTGAGTTCGTGGCAACCTAGAGTGCTCTGTTGAGAAATACTTGGAGGCCTTGCCCTGGCCCTGTGAGACAGCAGGCCGTAATCCATCAGCCGTGGCCACCAGGGGCAGGTGATAGGATGGGTGGTACCGGAACCGCCTGTTTGCATTTTTGGACTGAGACTGTTCCTCCATCTCTTACCTTTCAGTGTCAGTCACATCCAGTTCATTCTTTTCTGGGGTCCAATTCTATGGAAGGTGAGTGTATTGGTTTCCTAAGGCTCTCCTAACAATCGCTACAAACTAGGGGGCGTAAAACCACAGAAACTTATTCTCTCACAGTTCTGGAGACCAGAAGTCTGAAATCAAGGTGTTGGCAGGGCTGGTTCCTTCTGAGGGCGAATCGGTTCCATGCCTCTCTCCTAGCTTCTGATGCTGCCAGCAATTCTTGGCATAATTTGCTTGCAGCTGCATGGTTCCAATGTCTGCCTCCGTCATCACATGGCCTTCTTCCTTTGTATCTTCACATCATCTTTCTGTAAGACAATGAGTCCTATTGGATTAAGGGCCCACCCTACTCCAGTATGACCTCATCTTAACTAACTACATCTGCAACGACCCTATTTTCAAATAAGGTCACATTCTGAAGTATTGGGGGGTCAGGACTTCCACACATCTCTGTGGGGGACACAATTCAACGCCTAATAGTGACTAAAGCTGAAGTTTGTACTGAAGCATTCGGGCACCATGGTGCAAAGGCAAAAATGCTTTGAAATCCATCTCTTCTGTTCTCGTAAAGAAAAGGAGGAAAAAGGGGTGAAATGCTTGATTTTAATCTGAGGAACTATACACAGGGTTTAAATATCTTCTCTCTTTAGAGGACTTCATTCCCCCAGGTCATTGTTTCTTTTTTTTGTACTTTTTTTTTTTTGAGGAAGATTAGCCCTGAGCTAACATCTGCTGTCAATCCTCCTTTTTTTGCTGAGGAAGACTGGCCCTGAGCTAACATCCGTGCCCATCTTCCTCTACTTTATATGTGGGTCACCTACCACAGCACAGTCTGCCAAGCAGTGCCATGTCCGCACCCGGGATCCGAACCAGCGAACCCCTGCTGCCGAAGCGGTACATGCAAACTTAACCGCTGTGCCACCGGGCCGGCCCCTCACTGTTTCTTGTTTATGAGAACCGAGAGCAGAGTTTTCTCCAGATTCCTGGGGTCTGGAATTCAGCTGTGCACGGTCAGAGGGTGGTTCAAGGTCCCTGTTTGTGGTGTCCATGGCTCGCTCCATGACAGAAGTCCACCATAGCGAATTCCCAGTATGCAACCTGGGAAAACACAAATGGAACTAAATATTTCTACAAATTCATTCTGGACCTAGACCAGAGTTTAAATTCATGAAGATGGGGCCAGAAGTTCCTTTAAGTCCCTAACAAATCCGCAACATTACTTTTCTGAGCTTCAGTGTATTCGTCTGTAAAATGGCACACGTTAGGCTCTAAAGGAAACTCAAGGCTTCCTTCCTCTCTCCCCTCAAGCTGAAGCTCTGTGTGCTAAGTATAAACGTATTCTTTGGTCACTGCTGGTAGGTGAAGATTCTCCTAGGTAAGTGGACAGGGGTGGCATGTCCTTACTTCTATCTGTGGAGACAGTGTTAATGTCAATCAGGCCACTGGGATGGACTGTGGGGGATATGGGTGTATTTGTGGCACTTCCAATGATAACACATGGATAGTCCTTGCTGTGGACTGAATTGTGTCCCCCCGGAATTCATATATTGAAAGTCTAAGCTCCCAATGTGGCTGTATTTGGAGATGGGCCTCTCAGGAAGTAATTAAGGTTAAATAACGTCAAAAGGGTGGGGCCCTGATCTAATAAGATTAGTGTCCTTATAAGAGCTATCAGAGAGCTCATTCTCTCTCTCTGCCGTGTGAGGACACACCGAGAGGGTGGCCATCTGCAAGCCGGGAAGAAGGCTCTCACCAGAAACTGAATCAACCGCACCTTGATCTTGGACTTCCCAGCCTCTGGAACTACGAGAGAGAAATTCCTGTTGTTTAAGCCACCCAGTGTGTGGCATTTTGTTATGTCAGCCTGAGCAGACCAAGACAGCCCCCTGCTTGGTTCTAGGCAGGATCAGCCAGGAGAGAGGAGTCTTTCCTCAGCCTTGCATGGACCAAAGGTGGCCATGGATGGTGGAGCAGGAATGGTCACAGTTATGGTCCCCATGGAGTATGCTGTTTGTTTTGATCTTGAGGAATTAACTCACTTCTGTGAGCTACTCAAGGGCTCTGTGTACTGTCCTGTGCTTGAGCAGTCTCTCTCCATCATGCTGAGTCAGCACAAGCCTACTGAGAAGAAACGCCCCCAGTGCAGCTTTGGGGTGCTCACCAACTCTCAGAAAAGTGTTCCAAGGCCTTTTATCCTTTTCCGGCACTAGTTCTCCCCCAGCAGCTTGTGCGAGGCCCAGACGTCACTTCTTTCCCATCCGCCCTCCCTTAATTCCCCAATCTCATCACCATTCATCCACAGTAAGCTGAGCTAACACAGAGAAGCTGAAGGGGTGCACACTGGGAGGTGGCTTACTATGAATTAAGTGTTTCCAACAATAAAAAGGTTGGGGTATGCCTGCCACGGAGACTTGATTTGATCCACAAAGGGGAAGTGGATTTCCATGTCCTATAGTTGTGGGTTTTGCCCATTTACTTCTTAGCAGTCTCCAGGCAATGGGCTCGTCTTTCGGTGGTGATCAGTTTGACCCTGATTATTATTGGACACTTGGGATTGAGAAATGTGTCCCCACCCTAGATAATGTGCAGTGGCACCCTTTCATTCCAATGTGTCATCTCCAGACCTAAACTCCCACCATTCAAGTCAAATAAGCACATTTCCCCTTACTGCCCCTTCTCCTTTCGTAAGGAGCTGTAAAAAAAAATCATCAAATGCCTTGTGGTTTCCAGAAGTCCTTTACTTCATTTTTGCATATGAATCTCTGCCTCCCCTGAGCAGTACAGATTAACCACCTGAACACAGTAGGTCCAAGAAGCACCTACCACAGTAGGTCCAAAGTACGTGGTGTGTTTTCAGAGGGAGAGGGATGCAGCCCCCTCTCTGTTACTCTGGTCCCTGCAATGAAGGCCTGTAAGGAGAAGTCTTAGGGTCGGAGCTCTCAGAGCGTATGGACAATTCAGAGTGTGCATCCCAGAGAAGGAGCTCTGCAAACGATGGTGAACCCTGAGTCAAATGTCAATGAGCATCGCCTATGACCCAAAGTCGCGCAGGCAACCTTCAGGCAACTTCCCCACTGTTTGGGCCTTATCATTAAAATCCTGACCCTGCTCTTTTATTAGCTCTTCTCTGTGCCAGGCACTCTTCTAAGTGCTTGACACCCTTATCTCAGTGGTTCTCAGACTGGGGTTCCAGGATCCCAGAGGAACTAAGAATATCCCAGGAGAGTTTAAACATTTGTATTTTCTTTCTTTTTTTTTTTATTATTTTTTTTTATTGAGTTATTGATAGGTTACAATCTTGTGAAATTTCAATTGTACATTAATGTTTGTCAGTCATGTTGTAGGTGCACCACTTCACCCTTTGTGCCCACCCCCCACCCCACCTTTCCCCTGGTATCCACTAAACTGTTCTTGGTCCATAGTTTTAAATTCCTCATATGAGTGGAGTCATACACAGATTATCTTTCTCTTGCTGGGCTTATTTCACTTAACATAATTCTCTCAAGGTCCATCCATGTTATTGCAAACGGAATGATTTTGTTCTGTTTTGCAGCTAAGTAGTATTCCATTGTATATATGTACCACATCTTCTTTATCCATTCGTCTGTTGATGGGCACTTAGGTTGCTTCCACGTCTTGGCTATTGTAAACAGTGCTGCAATAAACATTGGGGTGCACAGGGCTTTTGGGATTGCTGTCTTCAGGCTCTTTGGATAAATACCCAGTAGTGGGATGGCTGGATCGTATGGTACTTCTATTTTTAGTTTTTTGAGGAATCTCCATACTGTTTTCCATAGTGGCTGCACCAGTTTGCATTTCCACCAGCAGTGTATGAGGGTTCCTTTTTCTCCGCAACCTCTCCAACATTTGTTGCTATTAGTTTTAGATATTTTTGTCATTCTAACGGGTGTAAGGTGATATCTTAGTGTAGTTTTGATTTGCATTTCCCTGATGATCAGCGATGATGAGCATCTTTTCATGTGCCTATTGGCCATCAGTATATCTTCTTTGGAGAAATGTCTGTTCATGTCTCCAGCCCATTTTTTGATTGGGTTGTTTGATGTTTTGTGGTTGAGTTGCGAGAGTTCTTTATATATTAAGGATATTAAGCCTTTGTCAGATACATGACTTGCAAATATAAACGTTTGTATTTTCACTTCAATAATAATCTTCAAACACATTTACATAAACATATTTGGCTGGGTCATCTGGATGGACACCTTATAACTGAATACTGCTCATAATTTCAGCGACTTTTTTGCCCTTGAGTTTCTCACCTTTTTTTGGTGTCTAGAAGTGCTCTCTAATTGTCATTGGCTAGTGAAGAAAGAACAGATGCTCTTCCATAAGTTGCATAAGAACGGGTCACAAACCCAAATATGACAGGGGCTTAAACAAATGAGTACAGCTTGGGGGGTGGTGTAGGGGGCAAACTAGAAGCCCAGGCTCAGGCTAGAGGGGGCCACCGTTCAGCTCCAGACTTTGTGGCCTGCGGGAATGTGGGCCTCATGGGGCTAGATCTTCCAGCTTTCCAAGAGAAGCTAGAAAGGCAGATTTTGTGTGAAATTCTTAATTCTTCCATAAGAACAACTAAGTGAAAAAAATGAATACTGTGCAGGGCAAATGAAACATATCCCTGGGCTACACACAGCCTCTAGTCCTCCAGTTTACAACGTCGAGACTAGAGAAAAGTGGTAGGCAAGTCAAATCACCAGACAGCAACAGTGGGCTGAGGATATCAAGGTCACAAGAGCCATGACCTGGCAGTCACTAGAAACACACATTTCAAGAAGCTGAATTAATTTCAGCAAAATAACATCATCCATCACATTAATCAATTTTAATTTTGTTGGCTAGTTGGTTTGGGCTTTTTTATTTGTAAACTTGCCTTTTAAGAGTGTATTTGGCAATATTTAAGACATGTCCTAATTTAAATAATTCAACTGTGGAGATCTGTAACATATAGTCATTCTTAAGTCTGAGAAATGATGTCCTATCTTATTTGATCTTCATGTAAATCCTTAAGAATATGTATTATTATGTCTATTTTATAGATGAGAAAACTGAGACTTAACGAGGTTAAGTGAGCTGCCCAAACTCACACAGCTAACAACAGGCAGAGCTGGGATTTGAACCCAGGTGAGGAGGGACTCCAAAGCCCATGATTTCAACCCTGACTCCCAAATTAACAGCAGTGGACCCTGTTCTCCCCCCTGAGTCCTCTCACCTTCCACTGCCATCTGCTTAGCCAAATCTACACACCCTCAGAATTTAGAGGGGCAGGGGGTCAAGACCTGAGTGTCTGGGATTCAGGCCTCAGAGGAACTCAGAATTCAGACGGGCTTAGGAGGAATCTGTGATCAGAACTGTTTCAACAATCCCTCAGTTACATTGTTGGTCACTGTGGTTTTTGTCAGCTGGCCTGGGAAGGGAATCCAACCAACATTTACAATCTTGTTTTTATGGATAAATATTGTGCAAGTGCCATTCAACCTTTGGGACCAGCTCAATGTCATCTAAACTGGCCGCTTCAGGATCACGTCTGTGGTTGGGGAGAAATCTGCTGAGAAGGTGGTATGTTCGCATCCCTTATGGGCGGAGTAGCTTTCTCTCTGTTCCGTGTCACTCCCCGCAGTCCTGGCTCGTCTGCTACTGTATGACTGACAGCCTGGACTGTGAAAGGGTAAGGACAGGTTCATCAGCACACCCGCGGCCGCGGGACCTGAGAGAGATACCTGCTGAAAGACAGGACGCGAGGCCCGGGAAAAACTGGCAGGGAAATGCCATAAAATGTCAACTGTGGTTGTCTCAGTGGTTGCTGCATTATGGGAGATTTAATTTGTCTTCTTTATACTTTTCTACAATATCAAAACAATATATTGCTTTTGATATAAAGAAAAATTATTTTTGGATGAAAGAAAAAGGAATTTATGAAAAAAACATCTCCTGACAGTGGGGAAGGAGCACTATTGCCACACACGGCCATCTGTTACCTCCTCCTAAGTGTCCCACGGCGTGAGAAGACAATAGGAGTCACAGATTGGATTTGGAGTAAAATGTGGGCAATGGTGACAGCTGGCCCTGTTCCGAGGCACGTGGTGAAGGTGTCGGTGGCGAGCTCTTCTTTGTTTCCTCCCCATTGACTCATCTCCAGCTCTGAGCACTTATCCTCCCCCTGCCCCCAAGCCCAGGCCCCTCCCCTCCCTCCAGCGACTGGCACAAGAACAAGAAGCTTCTGTGGCCCGAAAAAATTAAAGCGGGGCCTGCTCCTTAATCCACGGTGGTTGTCCTGGGGACGCGGCCCCTTGTGCCATCTGCTGCTGCCGCTAGTGTCAGTTCGGCACCCTTGGTGGCACTTCTTTACGCTGGCTGCCATAGGGTGAGCATATGGGGCGCCTCCCCACTGCCCCCAGGCCCCCTCCAAACCCTTTGCTGCAATCAATGGCTCCTTCTCCCAGATATTAACATAGCTTTCCACTGGGCGCCCCTCTCCCCAACCCACGCACCCCAAATCCACAACCCCCATCTCCTTCCCAGCACTGGGGCTGCAACCTCTCCCAGCCCTTCAAAGGCCTCATCTCAAAGTCCGAGGCTCCACCCCTCTGCCCCAACCCTTCTCCATTTTGGGTAACTCCCCACCCTCCCTGGATGGACGAAGAACGACCAAATAAAGACCTGGGTGGGGGCTATCTTTTCAGCAGCCTTTAAAACACAGAAAAGCCGGCCATCCTCCCTGGGAGAAGGGGGCACAGAAATGAAGAACAGAAAAGCTTGGCTCTTTGCTGTGAAGGAAGAGGAGGAAATTGCTGTTTTATTCTTTTGCTCAGGAATTTAAAGCAGCAAAATAAATCAGTAACTGGGTGTTTATATATAAACCAAATATGCAACAAGATAAATTATGCCAACTGCCCAGGTGTGTCTGGGGTGTGGTGGGGCGAGGGGACCATTGCCTCTTCCCCACATTTTCTTCCAATGCCGCGCCCCTTCAACAATCTTAACTGTAGTAAAATACACGTAGCATCAAATTTACCATCTTAACCATGTTAAAATTTACAGTTCCCTGGGGCTGGCCCCGTGGCCGAGTGGTTAAGTTTGTGCGTTCTGCTGCAGGCGGCCCAGTGTTTCGTTGGTTCAAATCCTGGGCGCGGACATGGCACTGCTCATCTAAACCACGCTGAGGCAGCATCCCACATACCACAACTAGAAGGACCCACAATGAAGAAGATACAACTATGTACCGGGGGGCTTTGGAGAGAAAAAGGAAAAAATAAAATCTTAAAAAAAAAAAAGTTTACAGTTCCATGGCATTAAGTACATTTACACTTTTGTGCAACCTTCATCACCATCCATCTCCACAACCTTTTCATCTTCCCAAACTGAAACTCTATGCCTGTTAAACACGACTCCTCATTCCCTTCCTCCAGCCCCTGGCAACCACCATTCTACTTTCTGTCTCCATGAATTCGACTACTCTAAGTATCTCATATAAGAAGAATCACACAGTATTTGTCTTTTTGAGACTGTTTTATTTCACTTAGCATAATGTCCTGATGGTTCATCCACGTTGTAGTATGGGTCAGAATTTCTTTCCTTTTTTTTTTTCTGCTGAGGAGGATTAGCCCTGAGCTAACATCTGTGCCAATCTTCCTCCTCTTTATATGTGGGTCACTGCCACAGCATGGCTAATGAGTGGTGTAGGTCTGCACCCAGGATCTGAACCTGCAAACCTGGGCCACCAAAGCAGAGTGTACTGAACTTAACCGCTATGCCACTGGGCTGGCTCCCAAATTTCCTTCCTTTTTAAAGCTGAATAGTAATCCATTGTATGTATGAATCACATTTTGTTTATCCACTCCTCCATCAATGGACATGGCTGGTTGCTTCCACCTTTTGGCTATTGTGAGTAATGCTGCTATGAATATGAATGTATGAATATTCTTTGAGTCCTTGCTTTCCATTGTTTTTGGTTCCGACAACTTTTCTGAAGGTCGTATGTTGACATAACGGTCATTAAGTCTATGCTGAAGATCACAGGGTAAAATTAAGACAGTGAGATGCAGAGAAGCTGGTCCAAGGGCAGTTCTTTTTCACGCTCACTCCTTGGCTGGTGGTGGCAGTCCAGTGAGCTCGTCCTGCCTCTGACAGTGAATTTCTCAGTGCCAGGGTTCACCCAGATAACTCAGTGAACATGGCAAATAAGAACACTAAGAAAAGAGAAAGAGTTTGTCTAGGAGTGGATTCAGGTGACTTCTCCCTGATTAAGGCAATCTTGATGGATTCCTGTTTGAAGATCAAATGTTGACCATGCCTCTCCAGGGCCCAGGCTATGATTCTGGCTTGTCACCTTCAGGGCAGTGTGACCTCAATCAGAGCAGGAGGAAGATTCACTGAGGCATAAATACAAGACAGGAAAAAAGACATTAGCTATCTTCACACCTTGACTGCCCCACCCCAAAGAGGGCCATGGTTTCAATAAATGTCTCTAGACTTCTTCTTTTTTTAAAAAAAAAAATCTCCTGTCTTTTTTGTCAAATCGACTTATTAAAGCATTTTTAATAGCTTCAGCATTAACAAAAAGTGGAGCCAAGGTTTTTTTCTATTTTTGTTTTTAAAGAACTAAATCAGTCATCTGAAATGTGAAAGGTGCTGACTTACTGAAACCCTGCAGGGGGTTTCCTGAGAGGCTTTGCTTTTCAGCAAAGAACCAGGGCCAAGTGAGGGGGCAGGGATCTTTGGAGCCAAACAGTAACGTGGCTGTTACTTGGGATGCAAGATTAAAAGTCAATTCAACTTGGGGGTAAAGTCTTATGCATTTTATTTTTATATGAAAGTAAACAGGGATGTATTATAGAGAAGACGACAAACTTTCCATTCAGAAGACTAAGAGGAAATTGAAACTTAAAGTAAGCCAGTTGGGTCATGGGCCCTTGTACTTGGGGACATGTGTTTACTCTTACCTGCACTTCTGGCAACTTCATAGGGAAACGTTTGAGAAGGTACGGTGCAGCCCTGGCCTCTCAACATCATGACTTTCAGCTTCAGCTCTGTGTTAGTCAGTATGGTAACCACTGTAACAAGCAAGCTCCAAATCTCAGTGGTTTAACACAGCAAAGTTTAAATTTTCAGTGACATTGCAGTGCAGTGAAGAAGCGGGTGTGGTACGGTATGAGAGACTGCTCCATGCAGTCATTCAGGGATCCAGGCTCCTTCCATCTTGTGGCTCTTCATATCACCTGGGGTTTCAGAGTCCTCCACTGGGTCCTCTACAACCAGCCAGCAGATGAATGAAGAGAGAGGGTGTAGAGGATCTCACAGAAGTTTCTGGGAACCATGCCTGTAAGCGGCATCCATCACTCCCACTCACATTACATTGGCCAAGACTAGTCACATGGTCCCTAGATGCAAGGGGCTTGGGAGATGTCATCTAGCTGTGCCCACCGGTGGAGAAGAGCACAAAGTATTTAACATTTCAGTTCGTTATCTCTGGAGAGAGCATATAATGGCCTGCTCATAAATCCACACCACGTTCCTGGTCAGCCTGTGGGTGTTTATCAAAGGCTCCTGTTCTCAAAGCTGTCAGGCCTCATGAAGCCAGACAGAAGCCGAATTTTCTGCAGAGGTAGGGAAAGTGGCCCCTCCCAGTTCTGTGACATATTGTCACCTGGTGGGGTGAGGAGGGACTAAGCAGCATTGTTTGGGCATCTCGCTTTTCTCCTGCACCTTACAATCTTACCCCAGTATCACAGGTCACTTTATAAGAGCAATTTCTCCAGCTTTTGTTGTTAACCCCTTTCTCTTAGAAGGGTTCTGAAATTGTCCATGAAACCAGAGAGAGGCACAGCCACCCACCTCCTGTCTCTTGGCCAGGAACTCTCCAACCACCTCTCCCTCTCAGTCAAGTGCAAGATTCCAGGCCATTCGAAGAAACCAAATCTTTGGACCTATCTGCCTCAGCAGGCCACCAAACAAAGCAGGACAAGTCTGAAGTGCCTTGTTTAGGCTTAACTTAATTAGTCATCTATTTAATTGTCTGTAATTTCCTCAGTTATAGATGGAGAAAAAAATGAATGACTACCTGAAGGTGGCAAAAATCAAATGAGGTGGATGAAAACTCAGCAGCAGCATAAAGAGCAGCCTGACTGAGCTTGGTGGCCACATAATGACAGCGAGAGTAATGGGAGTTGAGAACAAGACAGGTTTTGGCATGGAGGACCCAGGGGAAAGGGCTGATGTTAGAGACGCTCCTTAGGAAACAGCAGCCAGCCTGCTGAGAGGTGGAATGTATCGGAGACCTTGGCAAAGGGACTCCTATTGAATCTGAACTTGTTTGGGATCCTTTGAAAATACTGGTGTTAATCCAAGGCTATTATTACCCCCGCATTTTCATTTCCTCTTCTCTCTTATGTTTATATTTGTTGTTGCCCACACTAGTCCTGAATGGTTTACCTGCCATTCTACATACAAGCAACACGAATATTTTTAACCACAGTGAGATCACATCCTAACATTATTAATAGGCCTTTTGTTCATTTTGAGTGAGAGGAAAAATTCTCCAGTTCTTCACGTAGATCTTAACTGGGCTTGAATAGAAAAATAATTTTATTTTCTCCTTTAATATATATTAAGCATCATATCACGCTAACATCTCCCTGGGGGCTCACGTGATTTGGATGGAGCGGTGGATGGAGGGAACATCCACCCACAAAGATCCCTCTTTTCCTCCTTTGCCTTTTATTGTTCTCCTTCCACACCACTTTCCCCCAGAGAAAGTCGCCTCATGGGTCAGTCAAAATTCACAATGGAACCTTTCTGAAATGGCCACATGGAGTCTGCCCTCTTGCTCCACGGCAGATCTGTCAACGAGCAGTTGGTCCCTTTTCCTCACCTATATAATGAAGCTTATGATTTATCACAAACTTGGTCCAAAGCCTAATTCCTGTTCATAAAACCCCATCATCTTTGGATGAACTATGTTCTCTGAGGGCCAAGATTATAATGAAACACAGGCTTGACAGTTCGCAATGGTGGGAATTAGGAAATATAGGAGATGCTGTCTTCAAGAGTGAACAAAGACAGAACACCCAGCCTTACTGCTTCTGAGCTGTTGGTGGAGGTGGGCTCCTTTTATACACTATGCTCCCATTTCCAAGCCTGGATCCTCATATGTTTACTGAACAACTCGTCTTGGGATCAGTCCAATGTCCTTATTTCAGATCTTTCAAAACTACCTCTTCTAAGAAGTTCACTAAAATTAAGTGGAAGCGAAGTAATGATTTTTCTTCCGTAGTCTGCTGCCTTGGAACAGTTTCTCACCTCTTAGTACCAAAACTGGAACCAGCTATTTACTTCATTCATCTCCAGATGGGTTCCTTTGTCTATAAACGTGTTATTGTGCCATTTTCTAGAACATAAATGGCAGAAGACATCAGACAGAACTGGCACCAAAGATATTAAAGAAGAGGGACTTTGCCTCATTGAACTTTGTGTGTTCTGTAGGGCCCAGTGCACAGTAGGTGCCAAACATTAGGTGGGTGAATTAAGTTACTAATGAACAGGCCACCCGAAAAGACTCCGAGATGCTTCAGGTGATCCCCAGCATCTTTTAGGGCTAATGAAGACTGCCTGTGTTTCAAAACAGAAAGCATAAAAGAATCAACTTGGATCTTGGACAAATGGTAACAAAGCCAGACAACTCCAGCTCTGAAATGAGCAGTGGCAATAATCCAGCCATTGATTTCTTATCTGGACATTTACAGGAATGATGAGATGCTGTCTTGATAGTGATTCTAAATTGCTGCTTCTTAGTCACTTAGCTTCTACAAGATAATATTTTTTCTAACCCGAACCACAACGGTCAGAACCACAGAACAATGTACTGTGACAAGAGAAGTGTGCACTGCCATAGCATTTCTCAAAGTGTGTTCCACTCAGCAGTAGTCCCAGGAGTTATCAGTGTCCCAAAGTGTTCGGGGCCCAGTGAATTAGTCAACATCACATATTACAACCCCATTTCAGGCATTACAACATACAGTTGTATATTAAAGACTCTGAGAAGTGGACCTGCTAAAGATATTTCATCACAGATCCTACTTTCCTATACCATCTATTCCTTTTGCACAGTACCCACTTTAAGAAAGACATCTCTGCCTAAAGTTTATTGATAGCCTTTTCATGCATGTGCAGCAGGAAGTTGCAACCTACAATATGTTTGTGCCAGAAATGGCATGCAGGCCCTTGGCTACCAACACACTTTCCCTTCTTCTCCTGCAAGGTGACCCTGACCATCTGCCATAGGAGTTACACTGAGCCACCTAGCTTGCAGGCAAAGGTTGGCAGGTAGGTCAGAAGAACCAGACCAGGAGGAGCAGAAAGTGGGAACTTCAGGCATAGTCTTGCAAAGGCTGGCAACTGTGGGGTAGAGCCGCCAACGCCCAGCTTGCGTTGAGTGTGCACTCATTCCTAGAGACACAGCAATGTGCTGTTGGTCTTGGATGGGCTCTTGGTGGGTCGTAGGGATGGGTGACAGCCCTAGAAGCACATCTGACACTTAGGTCAGTGGCAGATCAGAGTCTGCATGTTTCCTATGAATATTGGCTTTGAAGGCATATTCTTAGTATTTGCTATTACTTTGAAATATGTCCACAACCCAGCAGACTAGATGGGGAAATGTGCAGTTTTCTTTACAAAATGCAAATAGTCTCAGGGGTTATTCAGGCTTCCAGGGCAAAAATATGTAGCAGATGTTGGTGTGTGAAACGGGTCTCCCAATCCTGATGGCAGGAAGCTACAGTGTCCCACTCAGTCGCCGCGTTGTGGTTTTCCTGGTGTGGTCACGTGCTGGTCTGATGTGTTTTCTGATGCCTTCCTCCCCTCCTCTCCATTCTTCCACCCTGTGTCCTTTCCCCATCAGTCAGCCTGACACCCAGCTTGCCTCAGAGATGAGGAGACACTGCAGAGAGATGAGGAGACACTGCAGAAACTGAGAAATAGATTAAAAAGTCAGTTTTTGGCTTTTGGTTTTCAAAAGCTTAAGCCTCAGGTATAACAAGAAGAACCCAGAGCATGAAAAATAGATTTGGAAGAAAACCTGATGAAGGGACATAATTTACCCCCATCCCTACTGCCTCACCCAAACTGGAATTTTCCCAGTCTGGGAAAGGAGGGCAGAGAGGAAGGGGCAGGTGGACACTGATGGGTCCTGGAGGTGCGCTGTGCCCTGTTCTCCACTCTAGACTTCAGAGAGGACGAGGAGATGATGGAAGAATCCAGAAGGTGGGAGGGAATGCAGTGTGTAGATTTGTGGAAGTGGCAAGATGGCAAAGAAGATGTTTGCAGACTTTACCGAGTTCTCTGTGAGAGCCAGTGCGTCTCAGGCATGGCATTAAACTCACACAGAGAGAGCAGGGATGGGAGGAAACAAATGGTCACTCAGCGGTGAATCGACAACCAACACAACAAACAAACCACAACCCAGCAATCCACAGGGGCGCAGAGGCCCCGCTTGGGCCCCCTGAGAGATGATTCAGGCAGGTCTGAACAATAAAGCATAGCTGGACCTGGACCCCTTCCAGACCTCTGGCCCTGGAAATTGGTACTGGCTTCCTTGTCCCTCACTGTCCCCTAGCCCAGATCCTGGTCAGTGCCAACACGGACAGACGCCCATGGAGACCAGATGTGACTCTCACATATTGGTACGACACAATTCCTCAGGTCCTCAGATGATCTCGAAGGAAGGGGTCGGGGGAGAGGAGGGAAGACTGCGTTACTGAGATTCAGTTTCTGAATCTCAAAAACAAAGTTTTATTTCATGCTTATTTGTGTTTGTGGGCTAAGATTTGTGCTTAATATGCTAGAACAGACAGCAATTTAATCTTAAATTATATGATTAGTTCTATGCTGACAAGTTTTCATTTATCACTCTGAATAGTGACAGAAAAAAGATCATAGCCTCACAAAGCTCAGAAACAGACACACATACACATAACACACACACAGACATACATACACAGGTAAACACACAATCCCTACACATATGTACAAACACAAACACACTAGAGACACAGATACATACAGAATCTCACACTCATAGACACATACACCACACAGACACACAATATATACACATACACACACAAACACACACAACACCCACATGCATGTGTACACAGACACATCCCACGCATACACACCCTACACACAGACATTTCCTCCTTTAAACCTTCTTAGCTTGTCTATACCACCCATAGCCTGAGGTTTCCTCACCATTCGAAGTGTTGTGGGCATTAGTTAGCACTGACCACAGAGGGGTGAAATAGTGTCACATGTCTTTGACTATCCAAATCAGATTCCATCTGCTCTAGGGCAGAGGACTTCTCGGTCTCCACTCCTACCACAGAGACTGATCTTGTTTCCCTCCCCTCGTGTCCATACTCTCCATCCCTCCCTAACTTTTAGCTTTACACATAGACATAGGCGTGGCCGACACCCCTTTTGGACCACGTCAGCACCCTAGGGATGATGAGAAGACAATATGGGAGGAGCTCGAACCCCTGACAACTTTACAGGGCCAGCCTGCTACACCAACATGAACTGTCACATGAAAAAGAGAAATTCTCTCATTTAAGGTATTGTTATTTAGGGTCTCTGTCAAAGCTGCTAATGATATATCTCAATTAATACCATATTCGAGGTGTTTGAGTTTTAAAGCCCTTTTGAGAACAAGAAAAACTGTGGGCCTACATAAGATGGAGAGTCAGAACTGAAACCTCCTCATAAAACGGTAGCGCCATAAGGGCCACACACGAAGGAACTGGTTAGCTAGGATACAATCCACTCAGCGGCAAAGGGAGTTGACAAAGGAAGTTGTCTGTCTGTGACTTGACTCTGGACAGGGAAGCATTATCCCTAACTCCACTTCCATCTGGGCTTTAAATTTACACGGCTTTATGGTCGGATAAAAGAAAAGAACACAAAACTTGGTCCTAAGCCTGTGACACTCCTGAGACATCAGGTAGAGTCAAAGGCAGAACCACCCTGGAGGGACGCATCTTCAACCCAAACCACGCAGAGAGCCCCGCTGAAGCGAGACTACGAAACCCACAGCAAAATGATCCACCAAGAGTAGGAATCAGTCAGCAGAGCAAAACGCTCAGGAAAGGCTCCAGGTCTCCATTCCTCACTACTTTCCGACGCTCTCTGCCCAAGCCCATGGAGACCCTCATGCCAGTCTTAGGGCACAGGGACCTTTGTGAAACTAGGAACCCCGATGTCCAGGCTCCCGCCTCTGAGTGCAGCAGGCACACGCCCCTCTAAGGTCCTGCTGTTGATCCAAGGAACTCAAAGGGCGCGTGGCGTGTCCCTCTTTGCACTGCAGGCTGCAGGCCCCTTTCCTGTCTTGGGAGAAAATTTCACACACATACACATGTACATACACAATCACATTTGGACAATTCAACTCTCCCAGGACTCAAAGCCTTTTTGCCATTCAGAGGGGAAGCATGGAAAAGAACAAACCCTTCCACGCTCATTCTTCTGCAGTAGACCTAAAACAAAAAGCGGTATCTCAACAGATTATCCTGTAACCAAAGAAGGTATTTTCAGACGCTTTGGAAAGGAGACACTCTTCTATCATTATTAGTGTGGACAGAGAAGTGAGTTCTGAATTGGAGGTTCTTGTCACCTCTTCCAAGAAGATATCCCAGGCCCTCTGGTGGTGCTTAGGTAACATTCAATAAAAAAAGAAAAGTAGTCAATATTTACCGAGTATTTACATTGTTCCAAGCACTTTACATGTAGATCTCATTTCAACCTCCCAACAATTTTATGAGGTTGGTGAAATTATTATCTTCTTTTTACAGATGGGAAAACTGAGGCACAAGAAGATTAAACAAGTCATCTGAAGTCACACAGGAAGCAACAGAATTGGGATTCAAATCTCTACAATCCGATTTCAGAGCCTGCCTGTCTGGGTTTGTGTTCCCCCAAAGTAGACCCTTGAGAGAAGGATTTGGGTGCGAATGTTCTGTCTGGGAGGCGATTCCAGGAAGTCCAGGAGAGGGGGTGGGGAAGAAAGACAGGGAAGGAGGAAAGTCAGGCAAGAATGCATTCCTGAGGGTGTTGCCTCTGGACAACAGGGCTCAAGCCTGCCAGCGACCTTCTGAAGGGCCGAGAAAACAGACCTTAGGATTGCTGCGCCTAAGAGTGAGGCATGGGGTGCTGATACCATAAACACAGTCCCTCACTTGTTGACGGCTGGTCCTCAGGGTCCTAACCCCTCTGCACTTCTAACCAGTCCTGTGCTTGGGCTGAGCACTCTCCTCCAGACAGAGAGACACGGCTGCTTGAGCAGGAAGCTGCCGATGTTGTATAGAAACGGTCTCCTGGAGCTCCGGGAGACATCCAGGGTGGGCCAAGGGACACAAGCAGGGCACCAACAGCATCTGCTGGACCAGCCACTCACCCATCACGCCCTCCTGCCTCCTCATCCTCCCTCTATTATAATGGCATTCGTCACATTATTGTGAAGTGGATTTTCTGCCTGTCTACTCTATTAATCAGAATTCTTGCTTGTAAGTGAAGAAAACCCCAGTTTCAATTAACTTAAACAAAAAAGGGAATTTGTTGGTTCATGTAACATCCATCCATCCAGGGAGAAGCACTACTGGATCCAAGGGCTCAAGCGATGTAACCACATTCTCGCTCTGACTCCCTCTCGCCCATTTCTCAGATCCTCTCCTCTGTGTTAGCTCTGATTTCAGGCAAGCTTTTCCTATGAGGTGGCAAAGGTGGCTCCCAGCACCTCCAGTCTTATGCTGCCCTCACCTTGCTATCTCAGATGCCAAGAGCGCCTTCTCCTTACTTCTGTCAAAACTGCTGGGGAAGGATTTAAATGACTGGCCTCAGGTCACATGCCCATTTCTGAACCAATCACCATGACACTCTGATTAGCCAGGCCTGGTCATGTGCGCATCCCTGGAGCCAGGGAGGTGAAGTTAGCGCCCCTGGAAGAACACTGACTGTGAGTGAGGCTGTCCATACAAAGCGATGGCCGGCAGACCAAAGCGTGCATCCACGGTGCTTGTCTTCATGGCTAGACAGTCATCTCCTTCAGTGTAAGGACTATGTCTGGTTTCACTCTGTATTCCCAGCTCCTCACCCAGTACACAGCACATGGGAGGTGCTTATTTAACATTTGTTGAATGAATGAATATGGCTCAGTCGTGTTCTGAAGAGGAAACATCCACAGGGCAGCCAAGAAGCTTTGTAAAGTTGTTAGAGGGCATCCTGAGGTTAGGGTTCTCCCAGTGTTTGCCTCACCTGGCAGAGGTGTCCTTCAAATTAAGGCCCGCTCTAACTCCTCTGCATCCTGTAGGTGTCACCTTCAATGTCCCTCCCTCAGAGACACCTTTTCCATCTCCTCAGTTAGGATAATTCTAGCATCTCCCAGGTGCTAGGTTCCCAGGGTGCTGTAGGCTCCCAGGACACCTCATTCTTCCCCCTTCATCAAACTCATCACCGTATTGTAATCACTTGTTTCATTACGTACCTTCCCTGCGACACTGTAAGCTTGTCGGGGTGAGGGAGCTCTGGGATGTTTTCTGACAACAACTAATTCTCTGCGGACATCAGCTGGGTATCCTACAATTCAGTTTAGTTCTGACCCTAACCACCCAGAGTTAGTGCAGACCCCACAGGCTAAGGGCTCAGTCTCACAAAACTACCCCCACCTCAGATTCTGGTTGCAAGTTCCAGGCCACCCATACTTCCGACCAGCCAGGTATAAATCAAGGGTTCCCACAATCCCCTCCTCAGTTTCCATAACTTGCTAGAACAGCTCACAAAAAGCAGAAAAACACTTTACTTACGTTTTCTGGTTTATTATAAAGGATACAAATGAACAGCCAGATGAAGAGGTACCTAGGGCGAGGCCTGGAAGGGTCCTGAGCGCAGGAGCTTTCATCGCTGTGGAGTTGGGGTGTGTCACTCTCCCAGCAGGTGGATCTGTTCGCCAACCCAGCAGCTCTCTGAATCTCCTGGTTCAAGAGTTTTCATAGGGCTAAATCTCCAGCAAGAGCCCCACCCCTACGTTGCTGGGTGGGGGGTGAAACCTCCAATTCTCTCATCAAGTGGTCTTTCTGGGGACCAGCCCCATCCTGAGGCTATCTAGGGGCCCACCCTGAGTCACCTCATTAGCATAAACTCAGGTGTGATGGAAGGGGGCTCATTATGAAAAGCAAAAGACAGTCCTATCACGAAATACCAAGGGTTTTGGAAGCTCACTGCCAGGAACCAGAGACAAAGACCAAATGTATTTCTTATTACACCCCAGGAAGACGCTGACCATGTTCACAGTTGTGTCTCCAAGCCTAAAACATGCCTGACACATAGTAGGCATGCAGTCAATATGTGTTCAATGAATGAATGAGCTAACAAACAAATACGTTATTTCCTCTGAGGTGGGAGAAGCTCCCCCAAGGGCTGGGGCGCACAGCTGAGCCCTGGCCCTGCAGGGCACTTGGCTAATTAAAAACAGCTCGTGCCTGTCTTCCAGGAGCGCCCTGGGTGGGTTTGGAAGTGTGTCTCTCTCCACTACAAGAGAAGCGGGCTTTTGGTTGGCTCCCTGAGTGCCTGGTCTAATGGCACCCCAGGGGCAGCAGCTGTCTGCGGGACAAAGGGGACAAAGGCCACCTTGTTTCTAGTTTCCAGGCCAGCCCCGGCCCCTCCCTCCTCCTCCCGGGAAAGGCAGCCTCCCATGGGGCTTCAAGGAACTCTGTGCTGGCGGCAGCAGGAGCCTCTGAGAAGCAGCCTCCCAGTAAATCAGCCCCTGGAAAAAGAGACGCAAACCTACCGGGAAAGAGTTAAACAGGACTGTGCAGTCCCGAAAATGAAGAGAACTTTTTTTTCTGAGAAACAGGTTCCCAGGGGTATTGAGGTAGAATGGAATCAACATAATTCCAATCAGAGAATCCCTATCAGTAGGTTGGGGGATGGGGAGCAAATAACCATATTAATGCTTCTGTTCAGTCACTTTCCCATCTGTTGTCTAAAAAGACAAAAATCAAAATAGGCATATTATTTCTGATATTGATAAAGCCAAAAAAGTGTGACTATCATCATAAATGAGAAACCTGGACCTTATTTCATCGACATTAATGCTCAAAGGATTATAAAAACAAAACAAAAATGGTATTCAAAGGATATAAAATTTGAATGTATTTTCATCAAATAATGTAAATTAAAATGTAAAAAAAATCAAAGAAAGTTCATGTTTGCAAATATGTATTTGCCTTCTAAAAGTTCGAAATTTATCTTTAAAATTCAAGGGCAAAATACAAGTTATGATATACGAATGCCAAAAATTTAAATCAAAATTACTTAAAATCATTTTAGAAAAATAAAACTACTTGTGATTCTGGTGTTCAACGTCCATCGAGTTGCCAATGTAAGAAATGCATCACATGCCACTCATGTTATATCGACACCTATATAAAACATTGTTTAAAAGTAATAGAAGTTGGGCTGGCCCGGTGGCGCCATGGTTAAGTGCACACGTTCCGCTTCAGTGGCCTGGGGTTCCTCGGTTCGGATCCCGGGTGTGGACATGGCACCGCTTGGCAAGCCATACTGTGGTAGGCATCCCACATATAAAGTAGAGGAATATGGGCATGGATGGTAGCTCAGGGCCAGTCTTCCTCAGCAAAAAAGAGGAGGACTGGCAGCAGATGTTAGCTCAGGGCTAATCTTCCTAAAAAAAAAAAAGTAATAGAAGTCATTTAATATTGCAAAATGCTCCCCAGTTGTCACGTGCATCTGTTGTAAATACCGTGCCAATCTGTGAACTCCCCCAGAACCAGAAGCAGGAATTGAAACCGAGAAAGAAACAAGGATGCCTGCCTCCACTGGGAACCGATACTTTGTTATGCAAGAATCTACTACATTTATGCTGTCTGAGAGGAAGGATTTGACAAACTAATTGATCTGTCATTTCTGTAGTCTAAGCAACTGTACAGCTCAAATCCTCCTTGCACCTTAAAGCTGTGCCTGCCTGCGTCAGGAACAGCAGAAGCCTGGAACCTTCCTGGCATCCGATGTAGTCCTTTTGCAGACAGTGCAGATGTGGAGGTCAGAGGCCTGGGGTCTGAGGGTGCAGGTCTCGAGGGCGGCTCTCTAGCGGTACGGGTCACACACTGCCTGTGTGGATCGTGAGATCCCGAGGGACAGAACGGCCGTGTGCTCTTTAATATATTTATTTTTGTGTGGTTTGTGGTATTGACACCCTTGAAAGCAGAAGTAGGCAAACTTCTCTAAAGGGCCAGAAAGCAAATATTTTTGGCTTTGGTCTCTGTTGCAATTACTGAGCTCTGCCCTTGGAGTACAAAAGCAGCCAGAGACAATTCATAAATGAATGAGTGTGGCTATGTTCTAATAAAATGTTATTTACCCAAACAGGCTGAATTTGGTCCAGTTTGCAGGCCCTCCTTCTAACTTCTAACAGGACACACAGAGCCCTGGGCAGGGGCCTCCTGCTTGGATCTAAAGGCAGTCTTGACTACTCCAGCTCTACGATCCCATGATTTTAAGCATTTCTAAAGCAAAGGATTCAAAAGAAGTCTTTGTGTTCATCAGCTAAACCCCACCCAGTTTTTCACAGCTGTGATGAGAACGCTAGTGGTCGTAGTTGTGTGACCTTGGGCAAGTCATTCCAGCCCTCCCTGCTTCCGTTTCCTCATCTGTAAACGTCAACTTGCTCTATCTAGCTCGCTGAGAGGATTGTTGAGAAAGTCAAAATAATGATGATGATGATGGTAACAATTTTCATTTGTAAAGTGCTTTATAGTTTTCTGAATTGTTTAACCCTTATAAGAATCTTATGAGATAGTTAGTCTTGGCCCCATTTTTACACACATGGAAACGGTGAGACACAGAGTATGGAAGTAACTTGCGGAAGGACTCCCAATTGGTGACAGGCAGAAACCAGGACTCAAAACCACCAGGTCTCTTCACTCCCAAGGTAGGGCCACTTTTACGTCAACAATGTGGCATCTCCATGTAAATATTAAGTGTTAATGGATAGCCAGTGCTGTTTGAAACATTATTTTTTCATCTGAGACCCTTGACCCTCTAAATTATAATTCTCCTAATATTTAAATTTACCTTAGACACTAGACACTCTCACAATCTCTGTGACACATTAGAGTTATTAGTGAACAAACACACTTATACCTATATCTTGGGTTGTGCCAATAGGAACAGAAAATATGCCAACTTTATTCATTTCTCCCCATATGGGCTTTTTCATCAGGCTGCCAATGAGTGAGCTCATGGCCAGCTCAGCAGTGAGTTACATAAGCACCACCTCCTTGTTACCTTTCCCCCCAAATCACTCTCACCTGCACAGGTTCAACACGTACTTTGAGAAGGACTTTCAGGAAACTCCTCTGCTTGATGCAGTTTGGTGACGAGATCTGATGCTGCCTCCCTGTTCATCAGGGCTGTTTACCAAATGGCACAAATGTCGGGATTATAAATTCCAAGTCAAAATTCAATCTGTTCAATTTCAGTGGAATTACAACTTGTCATTAGCTCTTGAAACTGGACTGTTTGACTTCTAACATCTAGAAATGTTTCATATTTTGCTTGTTTTTGTGCTAAAGGGATGTAATAAGAATTATGTCCATCGCTCATTAAAAGTTTGGTTCCTTCAGATATTTTCAATCCTACGAGCTCTAGGCTTTCCTATATTTACATTTAATTGTTCTCTCACAATGTTGCCTTTTCTTACATAGATTTGGCAATTTTAATCTTACAAATCTTATACCCAACATGGTAGCTACAGATCACATACGGCTATTTACATGTAAGTTAATTAAATTTGAAAATTTACTTCCTTTAGGCAAATTTCAAATGTTCAATAGCTCATGAAGCAATGGCTATACCGTGTCGACGAAAATAATCCATAACCAATCTGTAAATGAAAATTTGGGTGAGTTTATTCTGAGCTGAAATCTGAGGACCATGGCCCAGGGCCTTTCTTCCCAAAGGAAGAAAGGGCACTGAAGAAGTGGGGTGCACAGAGTGATTATATACCCCCAAACAGGGTGTTTCACATGTGATTGAAATGTCCCTCCCACAATAGTCACAAGATTGCCCTGTCGGCACAGCACTTGATGGACACAGCAGGTAGTGGGTCTGCTATCTTGATGGGCGTAGCAGGAGGCAAAGTCTATTGTCTCGAGCTGGGCAGTCACAGGTGAGCGCAGCAATCAGTTTCTAGCCTAAGGAAAGATGCTTAATCCTTAAGGAGACGCCAACGTTGGGAGGGGCAGGGAAGTTGCACCTTTACCTCAAGGGCCTTTGTTCTTGCCTCAGGGACAATCTAAAGCAGATATACAATGCATGCTCAACGGCCTCAGTCAGGCCCTTTTGGAAAGACAAGGTCAGGCCGAATTAGGTTTATAGCAAATGGCTTCCTCATATTCTCCAAAATATCCTATTGCTTGCCATTTTTATTTGTCAACTGTATTGGGCAGCACAGATACAGGAATTTTCTAGTATTCTGGAATGTTCTATTGGACAGCACTATATAATGGATTTAGAAACTAATTTTGACAAACTTCATAATCGGGTACAAATTCATTTGAGAATTGCTCTTGACCCACCTATTTTCCTCTTTTAAAATACTTATTAGTACTACCTTATGCTAATACTTAGCATATTTATACTAATACTTATATATACCTTATAGTATAAATATATATACCTTATATAAGTATACATTATACTTATACTAATACTATATATACCTTATATAAGTATACATTATACTTATACTAATACTAAGACCCAGACTGCCAGTAATCACAGGTACCATTTGCTGATTACGTGTCCTATGCCACACACTGGGCTAAGTCCTTAGTGTGCACTATCTCATTGAATCTTTAAAATAAGCCCATGTTATTATCAAGACTTACTTGGAACCTGAGGCCCAAGGTCACGTAGTAGGAGGCAGGCTTGAGATTTGAACCCAGGTCTTTCTGGCTCCAGAGCCTAAGCTCTTAAACACTCAGCTATACCAACCACTCTTCCTCATCCTCCTTTGCGCCTAGCTCTGATGGGGGCCAGGCTAGGCAACCTGGGGATGGGGCCAGGGCTGAATGTTACGCTGAGGAGGGTACCCTGCCAAAAGCAAGGGCAGAGCTGGGCATGAGTAGCAGCAAGAACTATCTAAATGGGGGTAATTCAGCCCAGGCTAATTTTGTGCCCAGATGAAAGTAATGTTCTTTGTAACACAACTACTGAGGCTTTTCACAAACTGGATGCTTTTCCACTGGAAATACCCAAATAAGAATAATCACTAGTGGGTCTGTTAGGATTGTGAGTAAAATTTGCCATCAACCAAAAGAACTGAATATGTGGGTAGTGTCTCCTCTTCCTCTTTCTCCTCTCCTTCCTCCTCCTCTTCCTTCTTCTCTGTTCATCTTTTCTTTTTGAAAGCACTTATTACATTCCACAGGTCCCATGTGCCAGCTATCATTCCAATCTGTGTTTCAAAAATTTTCTCTGGGCCAACTCTAGGAAAGAAGATTGGCTGCTGCCACTTGTTCAAAGCAACAGTCCGTATGTCTGCCCCGAATGTTGAGTTTTTACTTTGAAGCTTAAATTTACTTTTGTTTTTAATGCAAATAAATCTGTAGATTAGATAGCAAGAAACTGTATCTCTAGGAGGCAGCCTAGAGGTTTTCTTTAGCTCATTATGAAAACTCAATGTTTCACATCATGGATTTCTTATGAGTCTTTCTTTCCTAGCATTCTTTTCTTTCCTTTTTCTCTTCTTTCTTTCACATGATGCCTTGAAACTTGGCTTTTCAGTTGTCAAGGCTTACCATATCTATTATTACATTTTTTTATAGGTCATAACTTTGCCTGAGTGAGCAAATCCAAACTGGAACAAGTAAGACAGAGTTTTCCCCAAAATGAGTTTTCACAGAAACCATGCTAAACCCAGAATGTGGGGGAAATTTCCTTGGAATCAAACAGTGCCATATGATCTTCAAGATCTAATCTGGCCACCTAAAACCTACTCTAAAAGGAAAGGTGCTGGATAGCAGACTGGAGAGCTACACAAACCTCCCTCCCAGGACTGTGATTCTCTTGAAACTGAATATGGAGTTTCAGATTCAGTCATTAGACCATTCATTAAGCATCCATCTGGCATATCAGACAGATTGGGTAATTAGCAAAAATGAGTAAGAACACAAGAACAGACCAATTAAAAAACCTCTACCTATTAGTCATATTTGCAAGTTACCAATTATCAAACACCAGCCAAATCCTGTCCATAATCAACAACAAAAAAACATCTATTGAGAAGGCAAACTTCTGAGATCATGATGTCAGAATTGGGTTGAACTACATGAGTCAGAATGGAAATTCACTAGGTCAACAGACAGAGTGAATAATATAAGATAATAAGACTTGGCAGAGTCAGAACCAATATGGAGCTGGAACACAAAAGAATCATGTGGCCAAAGCTGGATTTCAAGATTTCAAGACTTGGGCAAAATTGTTATCAGACTTAATAATGTTGAGTCCACTGTAGGCTCCAAGCGCTGTGGACCATGTCTATTTTTACTTCCCATTGTATCTCCAGCACCAAACAGCATCCAGGATATAGTAGGCATTCAAGACGTATTCTGTAAATTAATGAAGTAATAAATGAATAAAATGAAATTTGTTTTCTAGCCTTTGTCATAAGTACTGCCTCTCTTGGCCAAATATCTCCAAGTTACCCTGAAAAGTTGTATGGCTGCCCAGATGCCCCAAATGGGCAGACCATGATAAGCAATGGTCTATTCTTCAGGCATTCCTGTTTTGTCTTGTTTTTCTGCTCTCCATCAAAACTCAAGTATGCTGAACCTTTTCCCTCAGAGCCAGTTCATTTCATTAAGTTATTTGTACCGGGTCAATGAATGTACGTAAGTTTATGGGAATAAGTATACCCATCCTATATCTTACATTTTCAAGTCAATGTCACGGTTAAGAGCAAGGACTTTGGAGTCAGACTTGGACTGGAATCTGCCACTTAGTAGCTGTAAGACCTTGAGCAAGTCACTTGGACTCTCTAAGCCTTAGTTTCCTCATCTGTAAATATAAATAATATAATAAGAGCTATAAATAGATATCAAAGCATAGTTGTGAGCATTAAATAAAACTTTCCTGGCAAAGGGACTAGCAAGATGCCTATCATACAGAAAGCACACAGTGTATCAGCAGTTCTCAAAGTGTGTTCCCAGGCTCCAGCATCTGCAGCTAGGAATCTATTAGAATTGCAAATTCTTGGTCCCTCCCCAAACCTATTGAATCAGAAACTCTGGGTGTGGGGCTCAACAATCTTTGCTTTAATGAGATCTCTAGGTGATTCTGATGCAAGCTAAAGTTTGAGAAGCAATGCAGTAAATGTCAGCTATAATTAATAATAATAATAATATAGCTAGCCTTTACATTATAATAACGTGCTCATATTACTTTGACAGGGATTATGCAGAATATCTTAGTTCAGTTGTTTTCAAACCAAATTCAGGGAAGCTTTTGAGCTCATAGAGATACATAGGAGGCCATCGCAAAATGTTGAGGGGCAGGTCACAGACAGAGATCTAAGTAGTCCCCCAGCTCTGTTATAACAAGGGAGTTCCACTGCATCAGTTTCATATACTTCAGTTCCATTCCATTTTGTTTGCTTGACAAAAGAGTTCTGCTTAAGATAAACTTTGAAAATCACTGCCTCACCCAAAATACCAATGGGAATTGGGCCAGACTATGGGGGCCGGTGGCGGGGGGCAGGGACCAGAAGATTTTCACGGGCCTGTCACCACGTGGGATGATTCATGCTGGCCCTGCATTCAGATCCAAACTCCACAACCATTCTTTGAGAACCACGCTAGGTACCTTTTGTCGTCATTGAATCCTTACAAGGTGTTATTCTCCTTCCTCTTCAGAGGAGAGAATGAAAGTGCAAAGAGGTTAAGTAAATGTGTCCAAGGTCACACAGCGAGTGCAGCTGGGACTAGAAGCTAGATCACCTGATACTGAGATTTGTTCTCATTCTCCAAGAAGGGCTGCTGGTCACGCTTGAGCAGATGACTTGCCATGCAGAAAAATCAGCCAGGGATGTACTGCACGAACTCCGCAGGGTCCTGCAGACCATACTCGTGGACTAACACGTAGAAGGCAGCTGGTTTTTGTTCCACCACTTGCTCAGCACCAAAGGCTGGGACAACTGATTGGTTTCTTCCAAAATGAGTCATGGTCACAAGGAATTAGGAAGTCCCCATTCAGAGGGGCTTTTACCTACTTACTAAATCGGTCAGGCTGGGAAGATGGTCTCAACATACCGGGTATGTAGTAGTGAGCTGAGAGCCCAAGAATCTGAATCCCAAACCTATAACCAGGCCAGATGAAGTGGACGGTTTTAGGCAAGGCAAGTCTCCTCCTTGAGGCCTTGGTCAAATGCCTCACTAAATGGCCAAACCTATTACTTACCATCCAAGGTGGACTTTGAAACTGAATTAGATGATATTGAGAGATCTTTGAGCTTTTTGGAAAGTTGCACTAGATAGATATTTTGTCATTAACTGCAGTAACATTTATTCATTTATTAACCGATGCCACAAATGTTTATTAAGCACTTACTATGCACCAGGCATTGTACCAGGTATTGAGGACACAACTGTGAATAAGAAAGATATGGTCCCAGCCTTCATGGAGCCTACAGTTTGGAGGGATGGGGAATCGCTGCTAATGGTCTGTCCGGTGCTGATCACACAGAAGTATTACTGGGTATTTATTATGTGTGAGGCACGGTACTAAGTGCTACACACAAATTATTTTAGTTAATTCTCACAACAGTCCTGCAAGGTAGGCATAATGATCTCCATATTATAGAAGAAGAAACTGAGGCTCAGAAAGTTTCAGTGACTTGCCGAAGTGGAGTCCACTGTCACTAAATGGCAGCATCCAGCTGACTTCAAAGCTGTGCTCTTAGCTTCTATGTCATAGGTATCTATGTGCATGTATATCCACATACAGAGAATATATCTTTTTCAGTGCCTAGAAGAATATCTAGCCTATAGTGAGTTCTTAAGTAAATGTATACATCCGGGTCAAGCTAGAGACAGAGGGTCCCAGATGACAAGATGAATGAATGGGGATTGTGGAAACTAAGAGACCATTCCGAGGAGTGGGGGCGGTGAGGAGAGAGCCCCATGCAGCAGCAGCCTGAGAAACAGGCGTGGGAGCAGAGGGATGCCCTAGATGGTTGCCCAGGCTGCTGAGAAGCCACAGTGCTGGAAATCGTCCCTGTCTGAAATTTTCTGGAGGGGGGTGGTGGTGGTGGGGAAGAGAGGGCTGACCCTCACCATCCCTCCCAGCTGTCACCACAGAAGGACGTTCTGTCTGTCAGGGACTGGTTCATGACAGAGACTGGAAGCTGTGTCCACCCAGGTGGCTTGGAAGAAGGTGATTCACAGAGAAGGCTCATGTGACTGGTTCCTGAAGCACAGAAACCTCTCTGTATCCTTGGTTTTCTCCTGCTCTTCTGACCCCCTGAATTCTCCAGAGTAGCAGCATTCAACAAATGGTCAATTTGCTGGGCTGGGCATACGGGGATTATTTACCAGTGGTCTATGGGTACAGGAATGGTTTAAAAGGTGATGACAGTTATTATCAGCTGCCTTTATAACAGGGCACCATTTGCTCCTCCCTTCATCACTTAAGCTAGTCAGCTTTAAATAACACTCTGTTTTGGAAAAGCACGCTAATTTGAAAGTCCCATTTCTTACTTGTTAAAATCAGGTTACTCAATACCCCGGGCTCAAGGAGTTTTTAGTTGATGGAGTCACATGAGGAAAATGATACCACTGTTACATTTTAGTTCAGGCCTTCGCAGGGAACAACTATCAAGGATCCAGGCCTGCATAGAAAGAAGAACCCAAGCGGTGGAGGTTGACACACCTGAGTTAAGACACCAGGTGTTACTTCCTGTGGCAGGCTGATGCAGACAGCCCCCAATGATCCCCACTTCTGGCATTCATGCCCTTGTGTAGTCTCTCCCCTTGAGTGGGCTGGCCCAGAACTTCCTTCTAGGCAACAGAATATAGCAACGGGGATGGGATGCCATTTCTGAGACTAGGTTATAAGAGATTGTAGGCTCTGTCTTACTGGCAGACTCTCTATTGCCTTCTCAGCTCACACAATTGATGAAGTAAACAGCCACATCGCACAGGCCCACATGGCAAGGGAACTGAGAGTGGCCTCCAGCCAACAGCCAGCAAGGAATTGAGACCCTCAGTGCAACAGGTCAAAAGGAACTGAATTCTGTCAACAACTACTGAGTGCCTTGGAAGTGGATGCTTGCCCAGGCGAGCTTTCAGATGAAGCCCCAGCCCTGGCTGACAGTGATTGAAGCCCATGAGAGACTCTGAAGCAGAGCACCCAGCTAAGATGTGCCCAGGTTCCCGAAGCACAGAAACTGTGAGATACTAGATATGTGTTGTTTTAAGTTGCTAAGTTTGTGGCAATTTGTCACATGGCAATAGAACACTGAGACCCTTCCCATCTGGGTAAATATGGGCAGGTTATTTCCTCTCTTTAAATCTCAATTTTCTTATCTGCCAAGATGGCAGGGCTAATAATAAAAGTGATAATAATATGTCTGCCTTTTGGGAATTAAAGGAGAAACTGCAAAAAAGTGTGCGGAGGTTGAAATCTCCTAAGTGAGTAAGGGGTTTGGGCTCCACCTGGGCTGGAGTTTGGGGAGTGGGGTGAGAGGGGTGGGTGGAGTTACTCAGGAGTGGGAAGGGCTTCGCTGCAGCCATGAAGCTTGGAACAGAGATCTAAAGGCAGGATGTCAAAAGAAGACAAAGTTGGGGATCCCAGAGACCATCAAAAGAGTTCAGCCAGAGCTGTAGATTCAAAAAAAGAGAAGGAAGCAGCGCCAAGAATGAGATGGAGGGAGCCTTTTATAAGGTGCCAGTGATGCCAATGGGCAGGAAGAATCGACTAAGACACTACAGTTGTTGAAATAGAAACCAGAAATTGATTCACGCCAAGGACACTGGAATCTAGGGCTTGGGTGCCCACGGCACTTGGCTTTGAGCCCTGAGCTGTCTTATTAACGGAACTTCTCTCCACACTGCCCATAAGTCCTAGGGATTATGTGTGATTCTCAAACCCCATATCAGACTTCTCCACCCAGCTGCCTGCTTGGCATCTCTACTTGGATATCTAACGGGCATCTGAAACTTAACATGTCTGAATCTGAACTCTGGATTTCAAACTTTTTCTCTAAACTCTGCTCCAGTTACAATCTTCCCATTTCAGGCTCCCTCCGACAGCTCTGTGGGGAACTGGAATGACAGAAGATTAGAATAACTGGACAATATATATTGTAAAAGATGCAAAAATATAGATTTAAGTAAAGAGTAAAAAATGAATGTCTCCTTACTGTGTTCTGCTGTCCTCACTTCTCTCCCATCACATATTAGAATTGTTTCCACATCAGACCCTATGGAGCCCCCTGCAGCCACCTTCCCATGACTTGTTACCTTCCTGCCATTGATGAACAGTTAGATTGCTTCCTGCCTTTTTTTTTTTTCAATACTACAAGCAATACTACCATGAACATCCCTATCCACATGCACAGTTATTTCTGCAGGACAGATTCCTAGAAGTGGGATTGTTGAGTCAAAGGGTTTGCAGAGAAAACATTTAGTAGTGACTGACAAATGATCTTTCAACGTAGCTGAACCAATTCACATTTCCACCAACAGTGCGTGACAGGGCCTCTGTGCCAATGCTGGGTGTTATCAATCTTTGCAAAATTTGCCAAGAATAAGGTTTTGTCTTAATTTGCAGCTTCCTGGGGACCAGTGAGCTTGGACACATTTTCACATATTTGTTGGTCATTTGTATTTGTTCTTCGGTGATTTGCCTCTCTGTATCCTTGGTTCATTTTTCTGTTGGGTTATTTATCCCAAACTGCTAATGGGAAATCTGAGGGTTGGAGAAACAAAGGGAACTGGCTCGAAGACTCACAATTAGTGAAGTGGCAGAGCTGGGACTTGAGCTTGGCTCTGTTTCTTGAAAGTGCACACTCTCAACCACCAGGTCAGTTCTTCTGCCTTCTCGGGTGTGGTCAGGGTTAACTCATGAATGAAAATCTGAAGGCTGCATGTGGAAACCAGTGTCACTAGCAGACCTTCCTGCTTTTACCTGGAACAGCCCAGCTGTGGGCTGCAGCTCCCTCCAGGGGCTGGGCCTGCGGTGGGGTGGGGGATGGACCTTCAGAAGGCCCTGGGGAAGGCCAACAGGCTACTTGGCCAACCACCATGACTGTTCCCCTGCGCTGGCTCCGGCTGCCCATTCTACTGCATTTAGCAATTACATTGCTTCTAAAGAAACAGGCAGCCAGAACTAAGTAACAGCTTATGGCTTATGGCCATTTCCTTACTTAAGCCAACTAGAGCTAAACAGTCCTTGGCTTTGGTGCAATTCATTCGCCAAACTCCAAGCCCAAGACTGCTCCCTGGATCTGGCAGTGCTCAGCTGTAAACGAGAAGAGGGAACTCACAAGCAGCTGCCATCAACTCATCTGACATCACGCCAGGGCCACCCTACCATTGTTTGTGGCAGAACGCCTTTCTTTGGCAAAGGAGGTTTGCAGCCCGGCTCTGCAGTATCTGTCAGGACTCTGCCTACTTCTCAGTAGACCCGAGACCATCTGAGTGCCCGAGGAAAGCCTTCCCTATAAATAGAAGTATGTGCAGGGCTTCCACTGGCTGGTAGCCTGAACAGCATCTGCACCACGTTATACATTCTGCACAGGACCAGCTGCAGGCTTGGTGGTGGGTAAGATAGTCCCAGGAGAGGAGCCGGTGCTGTCAGTAGGCAGCTGTTCAAATCCAATAGCCTGGGGCCATCACAGACCAGCACCTGGGTCAGACTCCTTCTGCCGGCAGAAGTTTCAGAGTCTGGACGGCTTAGAGGTTTTGTCTGACTGGCAAGTAAATGAACCTTTTATCACTCCAGACTCACTGATCCTCTTGGATCCAGTTTGTGTCTTTGGGAACGCGTTAACCATGGCTTGGAGCTCCCGGAAGTCAACACAGACCCTGCTGGAAGAGGGTGCTACAGGTGGAATCTGGTCGCAATCAGAACCCAGTTCTGCCACCCAGGGGCCTGGCTTTGAGAGGGTGTCAGAACTCTAATACAGCTCTCTCAAACCAAAATTTCTGTGCCCATTTTGAAAATAGCAGGGTAATGCCACTCAATCTTCTACGGGGTCTGAAGCAGAAAGGTCAAGTCTATGGCTGGTGACCATATCTGGTAACCAAAGCCTGCCTGAATAGTCACGAGGGAGAAGGGCAGGCCTGTAACGGGAGAGCATGTCAGCGCAGTAACGAGAAGGGAGGTGTGAACCCAGGAGTAGGAAATGAGCACCAACTGGAATACAGTGACTGGAAAAAAAAGGAAGATGGGAGTGAGAAACAAATAGGGTTCTGAGGAATCTCAAAAGCTGGTTGTGCCAACAGCTTTCATGGAATCAGTGGCCCAGCTCTGGTGGACTGGCCCTGCGAGGTCTTCGGGAACCTGTTCCACTCCCTCACTAACCACAGAAGTGTGGGGCCTGATGGGGGATGGTGAGGATTCACGGAGGATTCTTTTAAAGAGAGAGTGTTGGAAAAAGAGGCCTTGGAGTTCCAGGGGTCCTGTGACTGAGAACAAACGACAGGGGCCTGGATGCATGTCATTCTAGATGCGGGAACCAAGGTGACTGGATGCTGTAGACTGAATACTTGCGTCCCCACACAATTCACATGTGGAAACCTGATCCTCCCTGTGATGGTGTTTGGAGATGTGGCCTGTGGAAGGTGATTAGGGCGTGAGGGTGGAACCCTCATGAATGGGATTAGCACCCTTTTAAAAGAGATTCCAGGGGCCAGCCCTGCGGTTAAGTGGTTAAGTTCACTTGCTCTGCTTCGGTGACCCAGGGTTTTGCTGGTTTGGATCCTGTGCACCGACATGGCACCTCTCACCAAGCCATGTTGAGGTGGCGTCCCACATAGCACAACTAGAGGGACCTACAACTAGAATATACAACCACGTACTGGGAGGCTTCAGGGAGAAGGAAAAAAAAGATTGGCAACAGATGTTAGCTCAGGTGCCAATCTTTAAGAGGAAAAAAAAAAAAAAAGAGATCTCAGAGAGCTTCCTCCCCCCTTCTACCATGTCAGGACACGTGAACCAAGAAGCAGATCCTCATCAGACACTGAATCTGCCAGATCTTGGACTTCCAGCATCCATAACCGTGAGAAATAAATTTCTGTTGTTGATAAGCCACTCAGTCTATGGAATTTTCTTACAGCAGCCTGAGTAGATTACGACCTTTTATAGACCAAGGCCACAGCAATCTCTCACCATTGCCTGGGAGGCACACGGGCCATTTTCCTGCTCCCAGGGTGTCCTGCTGGAATGGGGCAGTTTCTGAGTCTTCTCAGAGATGGTGTAGAGGCCGGCAGCCTTGGAGAACAGCACCAGCCACCAAAAAGTGGGTGTCTCACGTCTGGGGCAGCCCCTACCCTACACTGGAACTCTTGTAGAAAGCAGGAGGGGCCACAGCATATGTTCTTGTCTTCCCACCAGGAGGCATCCAGGCCTGCGTCTGCTTCACGACTTTCCTGTCTACTGATGACCATTCCTGAAAGGTGGTTCAGGGATCATGGGGTAGGGGCACAGAGACCTGTGCCATCCACCCACTCTTATTCCCATTCCCTGGGCAAACTCAGAAGTCTTAGAGAGTTACCGAGAATATTCCCCACTCTAGGACACGAGAGTTTCCCTGAGATGGAAGGTCAAAGGCAGGTCCCTGGAGCTTGTGTCCTGGGGGCTGTGTACTTCCAGTGCTTGCCACTCAACACGTGAGTGAACAAGAGCAGGCTGATCTCAGAGCAAAGCAGGCTCTCCACGTGCGCAGGAGGAAGAGTAACATTGCCTTCTTCTCCCTACCCCGCAATCATTGATTCATTCATTCACTGCACAAAGTTTCTCGAGAACCTACTACATGCCAGCACTGTGCCAAGCCTGGGGATGCAGTGGAGAACAGAACAGACACGATCTTTGTCCTCATGCAGTTTATGATCCTGTGAGGCCAATAGGCAATAAACAAGTAAACAAAGACATGAGTACATAATGATGTATTTAGATAATGCAGTCTCCTGCCCTCTGTCCTCCTCTGGTAAGTGTAATCTTCAATTGGTCAGCCTGATGGTAAACTTATATCATGGAATATGTGGTGAATTTCATGGGGTCCTCTGATTCAATCTTAGGCTTTTTGGTCCCTTTGCAATAATCTCATTTCTTTCCTATTGGGGCCGATCGGTGTACGGAGGGTGGTATAACAGTTTTCAGCTGTAATAAAGCACTGTTGCCAATTACAACTTGGCCTCTGCCCATTATTGTTCCCCAAATGCCACAGGAGCGACGTGACGTCCTGTGACAAGAAACTAGGCTTTGCAAACAGGCAGAATTAGATTGTATTTCCAGTTCTGTCACCACGTGCGCTTAGAGGAGTGACTTTCTTTTCTCCAAGTCATGAGATTTTAATCGAGATAAAACTGTGGCATCTCTGTAAGGATTTCCTCTTTGCGGAATAAGATGTCTTAGGACCACGAGGGCATTTTGCCCAGTGCCAGGCACACGGGAACCACATGATGGGCCTTGGCCCTCTCCACATGGTGAATGATTCCTAGCCTGGAGGCCAGCTCAACCCCAGGGCTTCTCAAAGTGTGATCCATGGGCCACCTGTAACAGGACCACCTGGAGGATTTGTAAACACGTGGCTGTCTGTGTCCGTCAGGCTCTGGGGTGGGGGGGGTCCAAGAACCTGCATGTCTCACAGGCTCCCCAGGGGGTTCTTAAGAGCCTAAGCTTGGGACTTGCTCATCTACAGCCTGGATCGGTGGCCCAGGCTTTTGTACTCTGAGGGTCAAGAAATCACTTTTTAATATTCACCTCTGAGCATAATAGCTTTCACAGGTGTGGAGTCACCTGATGACAGGTCCTCACTCAAGTACTTCCTGTATGGGAAGAAGGACTTTAAATCACCCGAAACGTTCAGCCTTCCTCAGTTCTGGCTAAACCACCAACACTCAGCACCTTGGGGGGGGGCAACCGAGGGATATACTCACCCTATTTCCAGAGGATGGCAAGTCCCAGATTCTGCCATTTGTGGACAGATGGGTAGGACAGGAAGTGGACCTGCCAGAAGCCTGTTAAAGGAGGAGCTAGGTGTCTCCTTGGACAGAAATCAAGGGAAACATGTCAGGCCCATAAATTGGGCTCCAGGATGACATTGGGAAAGGCTGGATGAAAAGGTGATTCTGAGCCCATCACTCAGAGAAGCGTCCAACTTTTTGGACTCCTGCCCCTTTTGCAAGTGGCCAGAATAAAAGATGAATAAAAACTGAAAGAGCTGTGACCAGGGTAGCGCCCTCATTGGTGCCAGCACCCTGGACCACGCCTCCAGGGCCTCACTGGCAGCCTCAGGGCCAACACCAGCAGGCGGCAGCAGAAAGTGGGCACCTTTGGTGGACAAGAACTGGGCCCATCTGTGGGCACCAGCAACCCAGCTACCATTTGGGATTTCTGCAGCATTAGCAGAGACAGCCGTGAGTTAAAGCCAGAGAGGAGAACGCCAGGTGCCACCAAAGGCAAGCTTGTGGACCACACAGAAGACATCCTGAGGACCACCCCAGAATATCTGGGAGGAATCTGAGGGGGGCTGGGAATCCCCAGAGTAAGTGTCAGAGCCAGAGAAATGTGACTTTGTGTCTATAGCCGTGCCTCTCTCCTCACCCCCAGGCTGCCGTGGTTTGGGAAGATGGACGGATGACATCAGTAAATGTGGAGAGATTGGGAAACAGAATTAGTCACTCTGCCCAAGAGAATGAATTCCCTACTTTCTGCCTCCTTGTGACATCACTGCTCAAAAGCATAGCACACTGTGGTGCCAGATGAAAAGCTCCATTTCTGGAGGATTCACAAAAGTGCCGTTGTCTCGATGACGGACTAACAGACCAAGGTCATTGTATTTCCCAGCAGCTGCTCTGCCAGCTCCACATCTGTAACTCTCCCCCTCAGCAGCAGGCAGGACCGCCCCCGGGAGATGCACTTCAAGCAGCAAGCAGCACACCTGACTCAGCATCTGTTTCCTTCTGTCAAAATTCTATCCCGAGTCACCAACACCAGCTTCCAAATGGAATTTTCAAGAGCATGTGGCCAATTTTGTTTGCGCTCCTCCAGAGCAGAAGAGGGCAGGGTCAGAGCAAGGTTTGAAGTGCACCCCAGGGAGCATGCTTTCATGCATGAAGCAAGGAGTTGGCCAGAGTTCTGAAGACACTAGACTGTGTGGATGTGTCTGATGAGTTCATTAGCGTTGATCTGGATGACATTTTTGGCTTGCTTCTGGGTAAGAGATCTTCAAAAGCTTGCGAGGTATACACGGAGAAGACGCTCCTCACCCGCCATGAGAGGGGCGCTGGCTTGCGATTCTAGCACGGCAAGAGCTTCACACCAAATCCCTCATATTATCTCACTTAGCCCTTCTTGAAAGGAGTTTCAGGAGGCGTTTGGGAGCTGGCCAGGGTCAGAAATAGACTTTGAAGGAAGGGGAAATCAAAAGAGATCAGGAAAGTTGAGCTCTACCACCAAGCATAATCCACTCCTCAGCCAAATCACCAGTTTTAACGATGGCCGGACAAGCCAGCTTGTAAATGGAATGGGTTACCTAATAATAGTCATTTTCCATACAGGGAGTTTTCTGAGTCCAGCTTGAAAGCTAAGGCCACTTGCAAATATGAAGGCCATGGTTCTGAGGTAAGTAGTGTTGTCAAGTAAAGGATTTAATTATATCCCCACGTTAAATCCAGCTGATGAACTTTGAATTATAAAGTGCTCAATGTGGCAAGCTGGGCGAGGAGAGAACGAAGGGAGGGTGGGGTGTGGTGGGCAAGGCAGACCTGGAGACAGCCTTCAGGGGGGCACCTGACGAGAGGCACATTCAACTTGAAATCCTATTGCAGACTGACAGCCGGGGGCAGACTCTGTCAGGCATGTCCTTTTTAGTGATTAGATTTACATTTCCGTTAACAGGGAATCCTGGAGTCAGAAATGGTTAAACTCTGACACTTTCCAGACCTGTTTTAAAGTTGATTCTCCCCAACGGTTTGGATCGTTTTAGCCTGTTGCAGCCTGAGGCTCAAAGTGGCCCTTAACACTTCTGTGCAGAAGAAACTAAAGATCTGAAAGAGCAAGGCCACACGGGAAGCAAGAGTCAGATCCAGAAGGCCAACTTTTCTTTGTCCCCATGTGGCACTGTGCCCTCTTTCCAAACCTGTGCAGCTTCAGTCCTCTGGAGAATTTATACGTCCAAAGGTTTGTTTTTGACTCACTTTTTCTGCTTTCCTTCCTGTCATCTGCGCAGCATTTGGAAAACGGAACAGCCCTGAGCCTGGGTTTAGCGTACTCTCCCTGTAGCCCGTCACCAGCGAGCCCAGGCTCACGTGCCCACACCCACGGGGTCCCAGTCATGAGGGGACCATGGGATGACACTCAGATCTCAGAATGAAGAAGAGCAGGCTTGGGGAGCCAACACTTCCTATGGGATACGCATATGGCAGGCTTTTCCTTCCCTGCCTTTGTGGAGGTAACAACGGTAGAGGTCATCCAAACAAACAGACAAGCTTCAAAGCGAATCGCCTTTGAAATGTGCTCTCCAATTTCCACTCCCTCGACACAATACTGTACGAAGACGAGCACGAGAATTATGCAGCAGGGGCAAGGACATCCAGGTGTGTGCGTCGCTGCCTCAGCAGGAAAGGGCTGGAAGGGTTTGGATGGCTCAGTGAGCTACAGTGAGACGGAAGCTGTCGTGCGTGCTGGTGACTCTCCGGCTGTCATCAGGTGTGTGTGGGCAAGGAGAGCTCTCTTCTTGATCCCAGGCTCTGGCCTGACTACAGAGCAAGTTTCCGCTCCGGGTTATTTCAGAGGAAGCTGGGGTAAAAGCCCCTGCATGAAAAGGAGTCCACAACAACCGCTTCTGTTGTTACAAGAGTCTGTCATGGTCTCGTAAAGGGCTGTTCAGGACCAAGACCTAGGAAGAAGGGTCCAGAAAGGAGGCATGCTGGTTGTTGGCGCAGCCCTGCCCCTGCCTGAGGGGCCTCTGAGTCTACCAATCACCAAGTTATTTCAACAAACCTGTCACTCCAGTTCTTCCAGTCACTTTCAAATCTTTGCAAGAGCATGGACAGTGGAAAAAAATGTATCCATTATCATCATCTTAATCCACTCAGCACGGCCAACCTGATCACAGGCAAGGCAATGAGCTGTTGAAATGTATTCTTCATTCCGACCTGTGCACAGCCAACCACGTTCACTGCATGAAGCTTAAGGGTAGGGCCTCTGGAGTGCTGGGCAAAAAGAACCAGAGATGTCATTTGAAGTAAGACCAGGGCGGGCCCCACGGCCTAGTGGTTGAGTTCAGCGTGCTCTGCTTCAGTGGCCTGGGTTCGCAGATTTGCCTCCTGGGTATGGACCTACGCCACTCATCAGCCATGCTGTAGTGGCATCCCACATACAAGGTAGACGAAGACTAGCACAGATGTTAGCTCAGGGACAATCTTCCTCAAGCGAAAAGAGGAGGAGGATTGGCAACAGATGTTAGCTCTGGCCAAATCTTCCACAGCAAAAAAAAAAAAAAAAAAAAGGTAAGACCAACCCTGATGACACTATTCAGAGAAGAATAGTTAAGAGGACTCTGAAGCCAAACTGCCTTGGTTTGAATCCCAGCCCCAGCACTTACTAGCTGTGTGATCATCTTATGAAAGATACTTAACTTCTCTGTGCCTCAGTTTCCTCATCTGTAAAAGGGGGATATCAATCATAACATCTACCCTATGTTGGAAGGATTCAAGAAGTTACAAGGAGCTTTAGTACCGGCCCTGGTACTTAGGAAGGGCTTTATGAAAGTCTGTTATAATAAATTTTGTATGTAACAGCATACTGAAGTTGGGGTATTCACTCAGCACTGTTTGCTTCATGACACAACAATTGAAAAGCCATCAGGCTGTTCCATACTCACAAAGAATCCTGCGAACACTGGGGAGCAGGGTGACCTTGGACCTTATCATCACCCACAGGATCAAAAACCATCGTTCTGAGCCCAGAAGGCAGCAGTGACACTGCTGCTAGGCTGCTCAGTGTTGGGATGTTTTTCGGGGGCGTCTGGGCTTCTGTTGTGCTTGTGACATGTTTGTTATCCTTTCCATCAATGCTGATTTTCAGGGAGTGGGTCCCAGGCTCAGCCCACTACCCAGCGAAGGACAACTGTCAACACTGTTTGACTGTGGTGTGGGTTAGGCCTAATTCAGCTGACAGGAACAATAAAAACCCTGGACAACAGAGGGGCAGGGGAAGAGAGGCCTTCCTGTTCCTTGTTGGGCTAAAAGGAACTCCCTGGCAACTTTGGGCGTGCTGGCAGCTCCCAAGCAGCCCCTGTTTTTGGATTTGGCTTCTGGTGGCCCATGAAGCCTGAAGCCATCACTGCCTGTTGCTTTTTCATCTTGTGCCCAGGAGCCCCCAGGAGTGTTGACCAGTTCTCAGGAGCTCCAACTACCTCAATTCTGGCCAGACCATCTAAAGATGCTCAAACCCTTCCCACGCCTATCTGTGGAGGCCTCAAGGAGCCAGATTTGGGTTCCGAGTAGAAGCCTGTGGCCCTGCACTGCCCACAGCACCCCGAAGCTTGGTGGGAAGTGGCGGGGTGTAGCAAAGCCCACTGGCCAATAATCAGAAAGGCCCAGCTGCGTTGGAAACAGGGTGGCTTTTCAGTTGGCTCAAAGCAAAACGGAATGTGCCGTCCGTCTCATCTCTGGCATTTCCCCAGCCCTTCTCAGAGTGCACTAAATGCCACGCTTCATCGATCGGTCAATAAGCCATGTTTATTGAGCTCCGGTGTAGATACGGGGGTGTGGCAGCTGTAGAGAAAGACAGAGGAGAAGGGAAAAAGCCCTCAAGTCAAAAGGCAGGATTTATGCATAGAGAGGACTGCACCTTCCTCTCCTGAGCATTCCTCTCCCGAAGGCTCCACGAGGAAACGGGCACCAGGACTACCCAGAACCAGAAAGCCCTTTCTTTATGTGCTGCTGACCTCTAGAGGCTTCCAATTAAAAAGCACCCCCAAGGACCAACTTAATTTTACTGCCGGTTTTCACATTCCGTGTTGTTGTCATATTTTCCTAGAAAATATGTCTGCTCCTTCAAACGTTACCTAATAGGAAATGCCCACCTTATTCTTGGGCTGCCTAATTACAGCTTGCCCAGATTTTTTATGAATGTCATTGTTTTCTGCTCCAAAAAAGGAAAAAGGTGGGCCAGAGATAGGGAAACTATTCCAAAGTTATTTGCCTACCACGGAACTAAGAGGAAAAACACAGTGCCAGCTATTTCAGGATGCATTTCTTGAGTTCCCAAAGTGCCAGATGGCCAGGGAGAAAGGAAGGTCCGCTCACCCCAATTCAGCAGGCACCAGCAGAACGATCTGCCAGACCCTCCCACATCCAGGCAGCACACCCGCTTGCTCCAGCTCGGGTGCAGGGTCCAGACACTGGGTCGGTGTGGGAATTTGGGGGAGGGGTGGTTGCTTACTTTGTTTTATTTCAACCCATTCACGCCCACAATGAACATGAGGGACAATGGGTGTCCCACCTGGCCTGACTTTACTGTGGAAACAGGACTCATTTCTAAAAGAAAAGAGATTGTTTATTACATTCCTAGCAAAACACCCCAAATCTTCCTCTTCCGTTGTCGATTTTTGTTCCATGTTACTGATCACAAAGAGAAGGGACGCGTAGGAGGGCAGGAGAAAGTACTCAGGGACATCAGCATTTGCGCTGATATACACCCGCTATTTTGGCTGGGCTCTTTATTTCTAAAAGGGATCCTAGGAAGATGGGTTCAAAATCAGAGAAATACAGTTTTGCTAATATCGTTTGCCGAGCCCTGGCTTGCTGAGACACTATTTTCCACATAATTTTGCTTCCCGCCCTCCTTACCTCACTAGCCAAGAGAAGATACATCCCCACAATGCTAGTGCCTGGAGGGAACTTGGAAATAAGTCCTTACTCTTATTCTTACAGGTGAGGGAACAAAGATGGGGGCTGTGGGAGGGGTGGCAAGCCCACGGTCACACAGGTACTGAAGGAGGAGACTGGGCTGGAACCTCTCCCCCCAGCCAATCGACTCAGAATGATTCACCGCAAGGGGACAGGTGGCTCTTTCCACCGAAGGCCCCTGCACTCAGACAAAGAGGCAGTGGCATTTTACCTGTGACAGTGATCAGATAACAGTAACGAAAGAATTCTCCCTCCAGGAAGGCTTTGTGTGTAAGCGGGAGCAGATACGCCCCCATCACGCTGAGGTCAGAATCTTAGCCTGGGTGAGGTCCGGAATGGTTGCACACAGCCCACCACTCAGGGCAATCTCTGACAACAGCCACATCGAAAACAAAGAACCACCAATTAAGCTCTTTGGAATACACACACAAGCCTCTACACTGTGCCTTATTAAGGCAATGTCCAATCTAAATCAACAATCTATGGAGACCTATTCATTTGGGGAAAGAAACTTGCTCTTACTCACATAATGGGACTTACCACCAACTTCCGGATTTATTCTTTAAATGCCATTGTTTCTGTATAACAATAACTGGGAGGAAAGTAGTGGGGAAATGGTGTCATGTCGTCATAGAATGACCAGAGCTTTCTAATTGGAGCCACAAAGGATTCCTAACCAGGACAGAAAAAATAGGGTCCTCACATACACAGCTAAAGTACTAGTTAGAAGGAAGAGTGGAAAATTACTAAATACCAGCTCCAGCATCAGGACATATTAATGTCTCAAAACATATCAATGATTAACATTTGAATCCTATCAGTGGTGCATGTAACCACCTCCTCCTTCTAGCATCCCAGCCATCACCCCCACTCAGCCCCAACAACAGCACCACAAAGTCACGTGATGGTCCTTATTCCTTGTGCCTTGTTTATATCACATTAGGTGTCTTCTAGGACCACCCATTGTGGAGGGAGTAAAGAAGAGGCAAACATCACCCGAGTTTGGAAGGCTCTTTAATAGCAAGCGTATGGGAATTACATCGTTGCATGAGATCTTCACTCTCAGGGGAGGGGGAAGGAGCAGATGTGGACAGGGTTCCATTGAGGATTTACACCGCTTGAAGCATCTACTGAAGGGCAACAATTTTTGGCAACCCATTTCACAGCTTTGTCATTTACAAGAGATTTCTTTGAAAGGAAATAGGCAGAGAAAGCGTACACACCTGCAGGAAACATTTCTTGCCTAAAAAAAACCCCCAAAACTCTTCCTTGCTTTTGCTTCTAGTGTAGACGGCTAAACTTTGCTCTCATACACAAATTAAGAATGGGTCACAGAGAGTTGCAGCTTTTCCCTCGAATTAACAATTTACTTTGTCCTCTAAAGCGCTGACATTTTACAGAGCACTGCTCTGCATCTTTCTCCGCCTAGCCGTCAGAAGGTACTTACAGTAAAAAATGAATCTTAAGAAACAAAGACATAAGAAAAACCAGGGAAAGGCAGTTTTACAAAGAACAGACTGTCAGCTTTCTCTGTGGTACCGAATAACTCAAATACACTTCTCAGCAAATTAAATGTTTATTTTTATGTGGCCTGGTGCACTTTTTTAACTCTTTGTGCCTATTCAGCCTTACAGTGCTTTAAATGGGGTTTCTAACGTGAAATGCTCAGAGGTCCTCTATTTTTGTAATCCAAATTTAAATGAAAATATCAAAGACAACATATTATTTAGCAATTTGCCCAGTGAACATGAGCTATAGATATTTTACCACGGACACCAGGTTGCCATGGACACCAGAGGCTACTGGCATTCTGGCAAGTTTTAGAATTATTCTGTATAAAATCTAAAAAGACTTCAGCCTTTCATGTTATACCTAGTATCACAAAACCAAGATAACTGACTGGGTATTTAGTAAGGAGGATTAGTATTGAGTTCAAAAAGAATTTTAGGCTTCTCTGGAAATCTAAAGACTAAGCGGCAATGGCATCTCTTTGCAGTTAACACTCACTATAGTGGAAGAAGGATCTGCGATCACTCACGTTTTAATTTTGCTCTTTCTACAATCCTGAAGCTCGGTGGGGTAGGTGGGCTCTGCCTTCTGGCCCACGGGGGCATTCCTGACCCATGGCCTCCTCCGCAGCTGACAGCGAAATCAAGTTTGGTTCATGTTCTTCCTGCCAGGTGTTTGGAGCCCCTCTCAGATCTGTTAGCACTTTGGAAAGACAAGCTTCTCTGGCTGGCAGCTGGTTTACTGAGCAAAAGAACCCCACCAGCTTTGCAGGACACCCATTGTCTCCTTGGCTGGGTGGTATTTTTAAAGCCAGAAAGCCATCCCCAACACAGGCCTTGCGATAAAGGCAGGCAGTCCCTTTGAGGAAAGCAGCCTCCTTCCTAGTAAGACAGCCAGGAGCACTTGTCCTATGCCTTACATGATAACTGCCTCCTGGCCTTTTGTTTCTTTTTTTTTTTTTTTTTTAGAATCAGACTCTAACTCTCCCGTTCTGCCTTACCCATCTCCTCCCAGCCCCGATTACATCCTGTCTGCTCCTAACTGCCTGTCAAATTGTGGGAAAGCAGATCTGTTCAGAGCACACTTTCCCACCTTGTAGATTTTAATATGCAAGGCAGATTCCTAAAATACAAATTCCAATGCTGCTCTGGTGTCACAGCTCCCCTAGGTCCATACACTTTGTGCTCTTACGAAACAGAAACAATATTCAGAGACGTAATTGTGCTAGTGAAAGGTTTCTGCTTATATATGAAAAATGACAGTAACTATGAGAGGAGAGAGGTTTTCACCTAAGTGCACTGGAAACCCAATTCTGGTACCAGGATACAAGGAGAATGCCTAAATGAGAGACTTCTCTTGTTCTAGTCATGGAAAAAAAGAAGTTCTATGTGCTGCTATGAGCCAGGGAGACGTGAGTGGACGCCTCAGTATAACTGAGTCCAGGGTGGTGGCAGGCATTGTGTGGGGTCTCACCTCCCTCCTGGCTCCATAGGTCATTCTCCGATTCCCTGAAGTCTGCTCAGTACGATTATCAGGCAGAGAAAAGTAACCAAGCGGCCATAAGAAAAATGTCTCTGTGATTTACTCAGACCCAGGATCAAGGTTTTGTAACATTATCATAGGCACGATTTTACAGCTGGCCTACAGTGATCAACCAGCAATCAGTCATTCCCCCATTCACACACCTACACAGACACATGCAGACACACATGCACACACTCACTCTCACTCATTCTATTACTTCTCTTTCTCTCTACTGGAGGACATGGTAAAAAAGTAAAAGAATGCGTTTTTTACTCTCTTCCAGCTATTCTTCATGCAAACCTCCCCCTCTCAGTTAAGTTAAACTTATTTCACGTCTAAAGCCCCAGTCCATCAGGGCACAAAGAAAAGCTATGCCTTCCATAGGCGGAGCACGCACAACCGGGACAAGTACGTTTCCACATCTTCTGCGGCCTTACTTTACCCGCTCACCGAAGGAAGAGAATGTCATTGGCCCTCAGGATCAGGCCCCAGGGGCTTTGGACACTCACAGTCCAACAGAAACACGTTCTAAGGCAGTCTTGTGCCCAGGATCCTAAGGACAACAAGATTTAAAATGTATTTCCTTCTCCTCTCCCCATAGATTCCTTGAGTGTTGCTCTTCATACACACACACAGGTCAGAAGGCAGTAATGGACGGATAGTGGCTAAGCAGGAAGGACAAACACCCCTTGTTTCAGGCTAGTTAAGCGACTTGCCCAAGATTATGCAGTCACTGGCAGAGTCAGGACTAGAACCCAGGTCTCTCTCCTAACTCCCGGGTCAGCGCTCCTCCCGCTGTGCCATGCCGCCCCCTTGGTAAGTGTGTTTATATGTTTGTGAAAGTCAGGAACTTGTCCAGCCACGGAACCACCTCCATATCAAGAACCACGGGCCGTCAGACTCCCTGATGAACCAGGTAAAGCCCTATCCTGTGCAAATTCTAATGCCACACACGACCCAAACAGAATCCACAGCGCAGCAGGGAGTGTGTGCGTGTGTGAGCAAGCACTGGCTGGGGTGTGTGCACAACCAGAGAAAGGGCAGTCTTACAGGAAACAATCCGATTGGCTAACGCCTTTGGGGGTTTTGCCACAAAATAAGTAACATACATGATGTTGTCCCTTACCCCTGGGGTGGAACAAAGACCAGATTACTCCTCAGCCCACTGAAGGGCTGAATATAGCGCAGCTCAGTTTTCATAAACAGAGAACATTAACATAATAATACCAAAATGTATGTGATCAAAGTCTAAACACTTTTTTGATAAAATACATCTTATAATAATGTCCATTCCATTTTCAAACATACGTAAATTTAGATTTTAAGCCTCTAAGTATAAAATTCCAGTTTACCTTTGAATAGAGCAAGCTAGTCAAGCGTCTTCATTTCAGTTGCCGAAGTCATTCTCGCAGCCTATTGGGTTAAAACAGAAGTTCCCCAAAAACCTGGGCGTATGATACCTACAGAAGGTACAGCTCACAATCAGCTTTGCTCAGGAACAGAGCCTCTGAGAACAGGACAAGGAGTAAAGCACGGAGCACGCTCACCCCACGGGGTGAAACACCAAGGGGTGGGGTGTTCACACGCTACTCAGAGGGAAATTCATTTTACTTGAAATTAACCTTTAATATGTTTTTCCAAGGAAAGAAACAAACATGGGTACCAAAGCACAGATGGAAACCGTTCTATTATTTTACCCGATGACTTGGCACTGCAGTACACTGTTCTAACCACGAGCAGCCGTGTTCCTCAGAGCACCAATCAATCAAACGGAAAAGGCTGAGAGAGTCAGGTTTACGCCGACGTGCCTGGGAGATGGACAGGACTCCTACAAGCTCTGTGGCCTCCGCCGCTGCTGCTTTTTTTGAAGTCCAAAACTTTGACAACCTAACGGCACGTGTGTGGATGTCACAAACATTCCCACCCCAGAATGCTATGTTCAGTCAAGTGCTGTGAAAGAGGGACTCTGCATCCTAAGTTATTAGAACCAGAGACGCTGAGGGCCCAAGAAAGTGAACGTTTTCAATAATTCCATATTAGCATTGTGGACAATTTCCCCCATAAATATTTGTTGACTAAATGATGACAGCAGTGTTTCCAGTTATTACAGTAATTGTTTCTGTGAGTTGTCTGAATATTTTGATCACTGAAACTTCCTCTTTGCACCAAGCTAACCCACAATTAAAAGATTCCCGTGTTCATGTCGCTTTAAAAATTCGCTGCATTAGGTTCCTTGAAGCACTTGATTATAATTTTTTAATACGTTATACAGTGGGATCCTTTTCTTGACTTGTTTTTTTAAAGGATAAAAAGACATTAAGAAAGGAAAGAAGGATTCCGTCATATTTTTAAAAAATTTTGTCCTGGTTTATTTTCCTATTAAATCTACCTATGGCTTCAACGTGTAAGTGGCACTTGGATTGTGGGTGTTTTCATGATTTAACAAGTTGCCATCTCATGATAAAGAGAGAAGGTAAACGTTTCATTTTATATGTGGGACGGTTTATCAACATTTTAAGGAAATCAATAATTTAGGTCTTTCACCCCATTTATATTTCCCACTATTAGACTTTAAAAGTGGCTTTGGAATTAGCATGTTTGAAAATAACTGAACGTGCAAGTAAGGTTTATATCTAACCACAAACCAGCTGCTACGTATCCAGGTAACTCAGTAATGGCAGAACACTTCAATGAAGGCCTCTCTTATCCTCTTCACCCAAAACTAAGTGATTATCCTTTTCTGCCCTCGTATTTGCACTTGTGAAGTTTAATGACTAGATATTAAAACTCATGCTTTTTAAGCAAACCTTTCACTTACGGACACTTTAAAGGTACACAAAAAGTGCAGACTGCATTTCTTCTCTGCCATGCTTTCCCTCAATAATGTCACCTGGGAGCACTCAAAATATATCCGTAATACATTCAGAGTTCTCTACATTCAAGTCAGCAAACGTCATTCCTCTAACACAAACTCAAGAGAGAACGGTCAGCCACAAAAGGGACTCTAAATTCAAAACGGCAAAGGCTACCGAGACAACTCCATAGAAACCCACTGAAACGGGAGTAAGATTCAGGTCACTTCTGAGCAAAGCTCATCCCAGATTTTTTGTTAAAAAGGTATTTCATTTTAATTCGGGTGCTGGGAGTCAGACGTCCTGTTTTGAAGTGCTAACGCAAAATGCTAACCCGGGAGCACGTGACCCCACCTCGGGTACCACGGGGCTCACTCCTTCTCAGGCAGGAGCCCTCAGAAGTTTACTGCTGACTGACCCCCATTTGAGGGTGGTCCGCCTCTGGCTCCTCTTCTTCCACGTCTGCACTGTACTCTTCAAACGCGTCGTCATCGGTATCTGGAAGCCCCAGTAACTACAGGGGAGAGAAGAGAAGCAGCTGTGAATGCCAAACGGTCTGCAGGCAGGAAGACAACCAAATGTATCGGACCCAAATTCAGCAGCACCAAACAGCAGCTCAGATTTCCCACGGGAGTCAACCACCCCATAATTATGTTTATAAACTCATTAGATGGAAACGTCAATCCTTTAATGGATTGAGGCTGAAAGGGGCTAGGTTTTACTGGGGAGCTTGGAGGTTCTCTACTTTTAAGTATCAAAACATAGCATCACATACCACCTTCGCACAAAGATAAAATATCTATGCAGGTGCACGCACGCACGCACACACACACATACATCTGGGACATCAGCAATAGTACAGTGAGCAGTGCTGACTGTCCCACTGAGATGTCAAAAATCTATTTCCTCTACATTTCCTCCCCTAAAAATACATGCTGCTATTATTTATAACACACATATAAAAATGTGCAAACTACTAAAATGTTCAACAAAATGGTTAAATAAATTATGATGCATCTACAAGATGGAATCACACATTCACTTAAAACAGTATTGATGAATACTTTAATTATATAAAAAATATGCTAAGTATAAAAACAGCATGATAAAAATTGCATTTTCATTATGATACAGATTTTCTTAAAATTTATACACATACATAGAAAAAACGGCTTCCATGAAATAGACCCAAATTTTAAAAGTATTCTTGTAGACAGTGGGATTATGAATAAATCTTGTCCTCCTTATTTCTCTGTATTTTCCAAATGCTCTACAATTATCACCAGGGAAATTCACAATACATTCACAGTAAACATTTTCTTAAAGCACTGACTGGTCTTTGGTTAGAAACTGTGAATGCCATTTGCTGGGCCTGATCAATATGAACAAAAAGCTCTTGTGCTGGCGGGAAGCCATGGCCTTGGGTGCTCCTGGGCCTTGTCTGTGATCACGGGGCTTCCATCCCACAGCTCCTCGATTTACAGTCTGTGCATGGCCAAAGGACTTTCTCAGGTGATGGCCCCTTGATTAACCACTTTCAGGCAACCTCACTGACTGGCCCTATGATCCAGATGCTAACTGCATTAAGATACCGAACAAGATGGACCATTCTGTTCACTTTGCATTGCCTGCCCGGTGTCCTGCCCCCACCATCTCTCCTTCCCACTCCCTCCCAAACGCAAAAATGAGAAAAAGATACGCAGAGTCCTGATCAAAATAATGTCTTTACTCTGAAGTTCTCAAACTGCCATTCTTGCAGGTCTCACAGAGCCCTGTGAACACACTGAGGACAAAATCATCTGCTAGGCACTCCTGGTCATATGATGCATGTGGCCTGCCAGGGTGGACACAGCCAACTGCAGACATGTGCTTGCCCCTTAGAGCTGAGTGCTGTCTCAGAGAGACACTGTTGACCTGGAAGGGTGGGGCAGAGGAGCACATCCCAGTCTGTCCAGAGTTTGTACTAATCTTGTGTGTGCTTGGGAGAAGGGAGGAGCCCGTTTCTCCTTCTACTGTCTCCCTTCCATGTCTTAGCAGATGGAATGAAAGATAAAGTTTGCCTCTAAAGAGAGAGAAAAGATAGTTGGTTACAATGAACACAGAAGACTCATATCTTGGTGTTCAATTTTTATTTGAAGAGCTGCTTGATGACACAGCAAGGTGAAAGTGTCAAATGAGTGGTAATATTTGTAAGTGATAAAATATAAATATTGTTGCCACTACCAAGAACTCCAGAACCAACTAAATGCCAAAAGACGATGCATTAATTCAACAATAAATGTAACTCCTCATTGCACTGAAGGGATACCTAACAGAGGAATGGCCAATGGGTTGCCCCTCACTTAACAAATCTGACTGGTAGTGGCTGCCTAGAGCCCTGGGTTCAGGAGGATTCTGAGGCTCAGTAGGAAAGACCACAGTCAATTAGCAATGGCTGTCATGGGCAAAGAGGGTGCAGTTGAGGTATGTACCTACATATTTGCTATCCAGTTCTAAAGAGACGTGCCATTCGTTATTCTTCTTCATAATACACTCAGGTAATTCACACAGACCCCAACCATGGGTCCCTTCAAGACCCTCTCTCTCCTAGGCCCAGAGTGGCTTGTAGATGGGGATCCAACAAGTCACACATGAAACCACGCTTCCCCTGTCTCCTCTTCCTAGCTTGCTGCCGTACTGAGATGTGAACCCAAAGGACGTGGCTCGAGGTCTAGAGCATCAGCCACGTGGGGAGGCCCTTCCCTTTGGCAGGAAGTGTTCAGACGACCAGTCCTCGCCCTTACAGAAGGGAGAAGGAAGAGAAGCGGTTCTCAACGCCCTCTGGACTTTTAAGGCACCTCAGCTCAGAGTCTGCAGACTCCTTGAGAGGCTGTGTGGAAGAGGCACTGAAACTGGCATCCAGATGCCAGGGCTCTAGTTGGGGACCTCTGCCAAGCCACTGCCTTCGCCAAACCTCAGCGCCCCCCTCTGTAAAGTGGGAACCCTAACACCTCCTCCACCTCACAGAGAAACTATGGAGATTAAATAAGTGAAGGTGGCCATGGTCTGCAAACTGTAGGGCCTTAAGTCAATGCATCTAGTTGTGTTATGTTGTCCTGCTTCCCGTTTTAAAGCACAAGCTGTTCAACTATTCAAGGGGATAAGTGACTACCTCCAGCCCCTGCTTCTCCCTCTCTCTTCCGCTGCCCTTGATTTTGGGCCACCTCACTGTTCATTACCACTGCAGGAAGCAAGAAGATGTGAACTCAAGTCTATCAGCCTCCTCATTTGATTTTCAGGCTTACATTCAGCATTCCACTGAACCAACCAAATCCATCATACTGCAGATTTAATAACAATAGCTAATACTGGTTAAGTTACTATCTGCTAGGCAATGCTTTTAGCAGCTTTACAGATATTAATGCCTTTGTTTTCATAATAACCCTGTAGGGCAGGGACTATCATTATCCCCCATTTACAGGTAGGACCTAGAGAGGTTGAGTAACTTGCCTGGAGTTACCCAGGATGCGGCAGAGCCAGGATCCAACCCAAGACATCAGACTGCAGACTTTACACGCCTAACCACCAGGCCACCCAGGCGATTCCCTTCCAGCTGTCAGCGCTGTGCCTATGGATGGATGCTTCAATATTTTGTATTGGGTACACACCTTTTTAAAAATACAATATGCAATGCTCATGTCTAAAATTATGAGTATGTACAATTTGGAAGCATGCAGAAGAGGGCAGAAAAAGCACTAGAACTAGAATTGGCCCGGAAATCCAAAGGATCTCTTACAGATATGTAATAATCTAGCATTCCCACCTCTGTCTTCACTCTCATCCATGGTGGGTAAGTCTAAATTTATCTTCTGGATCCAAATTTTTAACAGTCAAGAAGACATCTCAGAGACAGGAGTCCAAATTGACTGGTAAGAATCCTGGAGTCCTTGCTTTTACTGCACCCACACATTATTACAAGGAAAAGGAGACAGGCAAAAAATCCTGTCTGCCATATTTAAATTAGTTTTGATCACTATAATCAGTCATTACTATTTGAGTAAAGTTTTTTCAGCTGACTGGAAAAAAAACCTTCATGCTTACTCTGGACAACAGTGTTGGCATTTCCAGGGTCTTGCTGTCCACCAAGCTTCCTTTGAATAACCTATGGTCACCCATCCAAACAGAGTTCTACTGGAAAGGGAGAGCTGCCATCCCTTGAGAATTAAATTTCTTCAGACCCCAGAGAGTATGGGTTATCTGTAGGACAAACCCTAGGTCTTTTGGTAAGTGGTGTAAACTAGTTGAGGCTATATTCAGTTGGCACTTAGCATCTGCTATCTCCGAAGGTGGCACTGAGTCAGCACAGTGGGTGAGTGTCTTTACAAAAGAAGGGGAGGAGGTGTCTATGCCTTCGAGAACATAGTCCACTAGCCAGGGCTTTCACGCTTCCAAGAGATGCCCTGTGGCTTCACAGGTCCCTCTAAGCTCCTTCCAGAGGATTCTTTGAAGCAGCATTGCTCACACTTTCGTGTATATATGATTCACCCAGGGATCTACCTAAAATGTAGATTGTGCCTCAGTGGGTCTCAGGTGGGACCTGAGATTCTGCATCCTAACAAGTTCCCAGGTGACAGGAATGTGCTAGTCCAGGACCCACACTCTGAGTATCGAGACTATAAAGCATTCGGGGAATTTGCCACTATTTATCTTAATGATCAATGATGCTAGTGGTACCAAGAAACCTCTGATGGGATCCTGGTCAGTCTGTCTTCTTGATACTAGGGAAAAAAAAGAGGTAGGTGGCAAGATGGACGTAAGACCCAAATGGGCAAGAATAGTAAGTGCTCTCTTAGGTTTAGGGGCCACTGTACTTCTAAAAAGACAAGGGCTTGAATGTTCAGAATGTGAGCAAGCACCAAAAGCCATGATCAACTTAAACTGTCAACTTTCAATGTCTTTCATTAAAACCCACATGTGTGCAGAATCTTTTCTTATCAGACTTTCTGACCCACAGGGGGAGCTTCCCACAGGTGGATTCTTTCTCTTCGTCCAGGCTCCTGACCAGACTAGAAGAGGAGAAGAGACTTTTTCTGGATCCTAAAGGGAAGTTTTCCTGTGGGGTTTAAGCCCTCGCTCTCCGGCTGTAAATGGCAGACTGAGAACATCCATCTTGCTCATGCCAGTGAGCTAGAATTAGGGGAGTTTTTCTGGCAGAAGTGTCTCTGCTTCTCGAGAGAAAAAATGTGGATTACACAGCATCCCCAGGGAGGGGACCAGGGTCAATGAGAGTGAGAAAACACAGGGACCACGGGCTCTAGCTCCAGGTAGCGCCACCAAAGCAACAGCAACCAAAACAGCACACAAATCGTCATGGCAACAGATGCCTCATGACCCCAACATCCACAGCGCTGGTGAGAGAGAAGAGTCATACTCCAGGAAAATAAAATAAAGCTTTGAGAGGATTTGAAGGGCAGAGGTAAGGTTTGGTTTCACAGCTAAACTGCAAGTAGTAAGCACTCTTCTCTTGTGAACTGGTTTTTAACCAGGGGAAAGTCTGTCAGTCGTCACTAAGTAAAAGATACAAAAACAGTGAGGAAAAAAATGAACGGCACAATCACCATTATTTAGACCCATAACCACTATTTTATTATCTAGCTCAGTCATGTGATGACCAGCAACTGTCACCCGCGGGCCACTTAAGCAAGAAAAATGTAGGACTCCAACAATTCTCTAATTCACATTTAGCAAGTCTCTGAAGCCATTATTGGTCACACGACATGGATAAACCCAGCTGCCCACGGATGGCAGTGATGGGCTGCTTGGCACTGTCACTTGCCTACATGTATCACTTGGATATGACGTTCCAGCAGGAAGGAAAGAATCTAGGTACAAGTTAGGGGGTCCCTGGAGTGGCACAGAATGGGGGTCACCCCAGGAAGGGAGCTGCCCCGCTGCACCCACAGAGTATGTGTCTACCCACTTAGCATTTCCTAACAGCCGTTATGAGCCAGAAATTCAGACGAACGTCAGCAGGCTGGCTGGGCTCTGACAGCCCTCTGTGTTCTCAGTCTGACTTTGAAGCCCCCGCAAATCCAGAGGACAGCGAAATAGGTATGACCCCCATTTTAAAGATGGGGACAGTGAGGTTGAGCGACCTGCTAGATGCCACACAGCATGGGAGCCAGGCAGGCCAGGGCAGGGCTGAGCCACTTCCCCCACCCAGGGACCTCTGTAAGACGCTGAGCTAAGGGGCCAAGATGAACCTCCTGGACTTTCTCCCTGGCCACCCTTCCTCCCGCTCTGAGCACAACGAGATTCTGCCATTTCTTCAAGTCCCACCTCCTCACAAAGCCATGCCCAGCACTTCGTGCCTCAATGAGCCTGCTCACATCTGATATTCTGCGCCCTTCTGACACACCATAGACAACACAGCCTTTTAAAAAACAAAACACAGTTTCTGATTATAAATCTTTTCTGTGACACCACAGAAAATTTACAAAATGCAGAATAGAAGAAAATAATTATCACTTATAATCCTGCCACTCAGAGGCTCTTTGATCATATGTCCCTCTAGGGGGACAAGAGCATCCATTCGTCCTCTTTGTAGCACTAGCATCTAACACAGTGAGTTGGATGGATTAAGTACTGAATGGATGTTTATTATTGTGCCCAAACCAATGTTGATAAACTTTTTTTTTTTGATGAGGAAGAGTGGCCCTGAGCTAACATCTGTTGCCCATCTTCCTCTTTTTGCTTGAGGAAGATTGTCTCTGAGCTAACATCTGTGCCAATCTTCCTCTATTTTGTATGTGGGACGCCACCACAGCATGGCTTGATGAGTGGTATGTAGGTTTGTGCCCAGGATCTGAACCCACGAACCCCAGGCCAGTGAAGCAGAGTGTGTGAACTTAACCACTATGCCACTGGGCCAGCCCAGATAAACTTTTGATTATAAGAGCCGACAATACCTCTTTAAGATCTCTCACCTTAACCAGATGTTTTTGTTAAGCATGTGTTGAAATAACTTAGCCAATTGTTTTCTCTCTCCATCAAAAATCTAAGATTCTTACAAGACGTTTCACTAAATCCTGCTCACTTCTCAAAGGTATTCTGCCTAGTGTCCTCAGCCCGTCCATATCAATGCCAGCATTTATTCAGTGCTTACCGTGTGTCATGTGCTGTACTAAGTACCCCACAAGAAATGTATCGTCTAATTTTCATGGCAACCCTAAGGTAATAATCATCATTTATTACCCAATTTTACAAATGAAGAAACTGAGAAACAGAGAGGTTAAGTAACTTGGCTGGGTCACACAGCCAGCAAGTGGCAGAGCTGGGATTTGAATCCAGGCGGCCTGCCCACAGAGCCTGGATTCCTCATCACTGCAGTACCCTGATTTCACAGGACTGGGGAGAGACCACAAACAACACCCTGCAGTACACACTCACTAGCGTCCTCTCGGGAAATAGCTCCCCAAAGAACCAGCCAAGTGGAGTGAGCGGTGCAGAGAATGGAACTCCCTTGCTTGTTGTGTACAGTAGCAGAGTGTCTGGACCACAACGAATGCTGTGTCTTGTAACACGGAGTTTCTCTGTATGTTTCTGTGGCTGACTCTCCTAAGAAAGTCAGCTCCTTGAGGACAAGAACTGGGCACTGCGCCCTGCCCCTCACTTCCAAAGCCGTGCTCTGGCAAAGAGCGGAAGATCAACACAGTCTGTTGAAAATGTGATAAAGAAGTAGAGGAAAAAGAGGAGGAGTAAGATGGTGAAAAAAAATAACTTTTTTTTCTTTCCAAATCCAGTAACGGATTTTTTGGAGGGAGTGGACTTTGACTGTGATACTGATTGTTTCAGTGAGGGGAAGGCAGAAAGAGAAAGGGGAGAAAAGCACACGGTCTACAGAGTTAGTACGTTGAAAGATGCACAGTGCTCAAGTGCACGCTGAGGCTGCGGGCAGGACCACTGCGGAAGGCCAGAGGATGACCCACTCTTGGCCCGCGCAGGCAGGAGCGCACAGGCTCCAGCAAAGTTAATTGATTCTGCTCGACTGATGCCCCAAAAGGCAGCAGCAGGCTGTCAACAGATCGGCCCTTATCTTTCTGGAGACACTGCACAGGGCAGGGGCTGGCGAAGGAAAAACAAGGATTCAAAGCCACGGATGAGGCTGTTCTAAGATGAAGGTGAAAATATTCTTCCAGTGGTTTCTCCAACTATAAACAAAAAGCAGCTGCATGAATTGATCAGATTACCACAAACTTTCAGGGAAATGATATGCTGAAGTTTACCTGCTTGATAACCTTGTAGCATTTGGCTATGCGTTACTTTAACAAATACTTCCAACTACGACAGCAACAAGACTCCTTCTTGCGTCTTATTTCTAAACCCAAAGCTTCCTTATATAAACAGACAAAGAGCGGCAGTGGGGAGAAACGCACTCTGCAGCGGAGGTGGAGAGGGTAAGAGCTGCCGCTGATCTCCAGCAGTCCTTCGTGCTGGTCTGTACCACTCCCTCTCATCCGGCCTGGGGCACATCCTGACTGAGAGAAACCTAAGGCCGTGTGCACTTCACCTTCAGTAACCCTGAGAAGGTGCCCCACACAGGCCTCTCCCTGAGGGGCAAAAAGGCCCAGCCAGAGGGCACCCAGAACCCAAAACCTTCCCCACCAGAGGGGGCGGTGTACTGGGTCAAGGCCTCCTCACCTTGGGAGCACCATCGCGGCCCACAATGTAGGGCTCTGCTTTAGAAATGACCCCCAAAAGCCCAACAACCTTAGATCAAATCTGTGGTCTCCGTGACATGCAGCAGCTTGATCTGAGAGCATTCAATCGATCCAGCTGCTTTCAGCAACGCATCTCGATTTGTTTGGACTGCGTTTTTTTTCCCATTCACACGTGGCTGTCTGGTTGCAGAAATACAGCCACATACTTGGTAAAGAAAAACAGCAAAACAAGTTCTGGCAGGAGCTCACCTTCTCCAGTTAAGTCAATTCGACAGTATTTTGCTTGCCACCAGAGATGATGTCCACACAAAGAGAACCAGGTGGCAGGTTAATGAACCGAACCCCTGTGAAGAACCCAGCTGCAAAGTGAGTATCATTTGCTACGATTTTTCTGGGTAAGAATTGGGGGAATCTGGGCCGGCCCTGTGGCCGAGTGGTTAAGTTTGCGCACTCTGCTTTGGCAGCCCAGGGTTTCGCTGGTTCGGATTCTGGGCACAGACCTACACACCACTTGTCAGGCCATGCTGAGGCGGCATCTCACATAGCAGAGCCAGAAGGACCTACAACTAGAATATACAACTATGTACTGGGAGGCTTTGGGGAGAAGAAGAAAACAAAAGATTGGTAACAGATGTCTGCTCAGGTGCCAATCTTTAAAAAAAAAAATTGGGGGAATCCATTTTTTAAATATTTTGCCTACCTTGATATCTCTACTCGGATGTCTAATAGGCACTTCACACACTGACATGATCAAAACTGAGCTCCTGATAGCATCATCCCCCAACTTTTCCTGCTGCAGCCTTCCCCAAATCAGTAAATGACGCCACCACATCTTTCATCACACAGGCCATCACACAGGCAAGGAACTTTGGAGTCTTCCTGTCCTCTCTCTTCTTCTCGCCCCCCCATTTCCAATCCACCAGCAAGTCCGGCTGCGTCTACTTTCAAGGCATCTCCAGAATCCGATCCCTTTGTTCCACCTTCATTGTGGCCATGCCAGTCCAAGCCCCATGGCCTCTCACTTGGATGACAAGAATGGCCTCCTCGCTGGTCTCCCTGCTCCCACCCTCCCTTACGGCCTATTCTCAACCCGTCAGAGGGAACCTTTCAAAATGTGCAGTCAGATCCCTCTGTGCTCAGACTCGTCCAACGGCTCCCCATCACACCAGAGGGAAAGCCAGGTCCTCCTGTGACCTGCAGCCCCTGAAATTCCTGGACTCCTCTCTTGCTCCCCCCTCCACCCAGGCCACACCAGCCCCTCCTTGGCCTTGAACAGTGGTGCCCTCCTCCCCTGTGGCCTCCATATTTGCTGTTCTCTCTACCTGGATCTTCCTCTGGATCTCCTATGGCTCACACCTCACTTTAAGTCTTACTCCAAGTCACCTTCTCGGTGAAGCCTTGCATGCTCCCCTAATCAAACATCTCAGTACCTCTGACATTTCTTACCTCCTTTCCCTGACTTATTTTTTTCTCCTTGGCACTCATCACTAACACATTATACGCTGTACTTTGTCCTGTCTCCCCCGCCACTAGAATATAAGCTCTGATTGATTCAAGTGCTCGGAACAGAGCAGTAATAGAGCCAAATGCCCAGTGGGTACTCAGTAAACACATAGTGAATGAACGAAAGTGGGAGAGGCCAGTACTTTTAAGTCAAAAAACTATTTTGAATGAGCCAAACAGGATTAGATAATTAACAACAAAAAAATGAACTGGTTGGATGAATGATACAAATCAGACCGAGAAACAAAAGCCATGAAATTTCATTTCTTCTAACGGTGGATTAAATGATTGGGACCAACTCTGCCGAGGAGAAAGGAAAAAGCTGGATTAAATATGACAAATGCCTTCTTAAATACATTGAAGAATTAAAGCCTGGAGAAGTAAATCAAACATAGAAAGCTGCTTTTGTCCTGAGGGCATTAGCTGACCTAGCAGAAACAGCTAGAAACTTGACTGCATTCTTGGCCTACTCTAAGAGCTGGGGGGACCAAAGTCAAACGCAGAGTCTTCCAAAGGAGCAGACTGTGATAATCCACCGCCATTTTAAGCTGGGACCCCAAAGGCCTACACCTTTGCTATGGTCTGAATGTTCATGTCCTCCCAAAATTCCTAAGTTGAAATCCTAACCCTGGAGGTGATAGTGCCAGGACGTGGGGCCTTTGGGAGGTGATTAGGTTATGAAGGCAGAGCCCTCATAACAAGGACTGGTGCTCTTATAAAAGGGGCCCCAGAGAGCTCTCTCCTTCTACCACGTGTGGTTACCGTGAAAAGATGGCCGTCTGTCTAGGAAGTAGGCCCTCACCAGACACTGAATCTGCCAGCACCCTGATCTTGGACTTCTCAGCTTCCAGAACTATAAGAAATGAATTTCTGTGGTTAATAAGCCACCCAGTCAATAGTATTTTATTATAGCAGCCTCCACAGACTGAGATCACCCTCAGGACAAGGATGAACTAGAAGAAACCAGACCTGCGGCCTGGCTTTTCATCACCGGGAGAGTTCCAAGAACCATGAGTCTTAAATTGTTTGAAAGTGGTGTCAGACTGATGGAGGCCCCAGGCCCTGGCAGAGGCAAAGAAAAATCTTCTCTGGAGGAAGGTACCATCATCTTAGGCCTCACTTTATTCCTATATGTAAATTTTCAAATACAATGACCAGCACACACAGATAATCCAACACACAAAGAAACAAGATACCAGGAGTGAGAACCAGTTGAAACAAAAGACAACGAAACAGACTTAGAAACCCTGCAGTACAGGCCTATCACACACAGTCTGTTATGCAACCGAGCCTACTATGTTCCGAGAGATAAAAGACAAGCTTGAAAACTTCAGCAGAGAAGTAGATATTATTTTAAAAGACTTGAAAAAGAAAGAAATAGATATTCTAGAGCAAACATCATTGACCACGCAGAGGATTTACGGTGGGCAGGGACCCGAACTGGGGGCAAGTGTCACGACACTGGTGATCTGACTTTATCTTCCAATAAAGATAAAGGGAAACAGGTAATCTTCAAAATAGGGGTGAGTATTCACTTCACATTTTTCAGTTAGGATGAAAAGAAACTGTCACATAGCCACAGACATACAGATTCCTAAATCCTGAGCGGGGGTGGGGAATCTCTCTACAAGAGAGTTTATAAAAAGAGAAAAGAATAGAAGCCGTATCCAATTTCATCCTTCTCCATACCCACAGATATGGAGGTACATCCTTTATATAGCTTTCTGGAAATCCCCCCAATGTCGGCCTTACTACTATAAGAGACCCTCCACAGCACCTCCAAGGACTCTGGGCTTAGATCTGCCGGACGAGACCAGGAATGTTCAGTTGTCTTATAAAGGCTCTGTTTGCTTCCCACCCTATCAGAGATTCTTAACTCAAGTGATGCTAGAAATAACCATCTTCCCTGCAACAAACAGCTGTGTCACATCCCATTCCCCCTCCCTCCCCGCCCTCAGCCTCCCTCCGCTAGCTGCTATCTTTAAGCCACAGGGCAAACAGGAGAAAAACAATTAGTCATCCCAGGTTTTGCCCACTTTCCCCACAATCCATGTTATTCAAAGCACCATCACTGTAGAGAACAAGACAGCTTTAGAAGCCAAGCAGGCACCTACAGGTCTGAAAGACTTGAAGACTTTTTCCAAGACTTCATGGAGTGTCTTCTTGCCGCAGGAGGAGATGTAATCCTGTGCTAGCTGCAAGAAAGGCAGGCAGTCCTCGCTCTCACTCCACACGTGCTGCATGCCCACGGGCAAGGGGAAGAGAAAACAAAGACATACAGTCATTACACTCTGTGTGAAACACAGAAAGCCAAGAACTTTTTTTAATGACATGAACTTGCAGGCCTCCATTCTAGAGTAAAATTCATATATTCATTTTTTATTTGTTAGCATCGATGGAGATCAGAAAAAGCAGACCCTATGAAAACCCCACAGTTTTGGTCCGTAATCTCACCTGCTCAATTCGCCACCAGACCTGCTCATATGGAGTAAAACGGGCAGTGGGATCTGTAGTCCCCCACCCATGATTTCCACTTCCCCCCTTCTAGTGCAGACTAAGGGTGGTTTTAACACAGGAGGGAGGGGAAACCAAGGGGCTGCATGATCCTTAACTTTGCTTCAGCTATGGCTGAAGGACTGATTAAGCATAGTTTGTAACCAATGACCTGGAACGAGACATCCTTTACCCAGCTTGGCCTGAGAGTGGGAGTGAAGGTAAATTTACTTCAAAATGAAGTGAACTTAGGAGAACAGACAGAAAGTCATTCACAAGTTACCGGGAAACAAAGGCTTCTGAAAGCCCACTTTCCCTTAAGATGCTTTAAGGGGGCATCATACCCAAACATGGCTTCACAATGTTAACATGCACCCAGAGGAGGTTGGTTTTAGGTTTTATTTTTTCTTAAGGCTAAATGAGTTTTTTTTCCCCATGTGAGGATGTCTGTCTTAGCACATGTTTAACACTAGACAAGTCTCTCCCATAAATGTTCAAGGATCTGGAATAAGCCCAAGAAACAAGCTTGAGAGATGGAGATGCGGAAGCCCCCGGCTCTGTGTGTGAGCAGGGAGGGGCACTGGGCTACCAGGATAACAAACATCAGGGTATCTGTCAGGTACCAAGAATGTTTAGAGGGGGCGATCAATGACAGCTCAACACTGGTGGAAAAGTGTAGAGGCCTGGAGAGAGGAAGACATCTGGCAGATGAGAGCAAGAAGCAGGGAGTAGGCAGCAGGAGACAGGATCTATTTGGAGAAATGGTCCATGTCAAGCACACACTTGTTCCCTTCTATTAATACAAACAATTAGGGCATCACCCCAGAAAGTTATATGCCCATCACTCAGTAAACACATTTTACCTCCTTTCTTCTCATTGTAGCATTTCTAATAACTAGATCTATAGACCTAAAATACTGCTCAGGTCCAAGAGAGACTAACTGGGTGCTAATATGCCATCTTCACACCTAATTATCTGTGTTTCCTAGATGTAAAGGTCCATTTCTGACACACGCTGCTCTAATTCCAGCAGACTTCTAGAGTCGCTTCTGCCTTGAGCTAACAGAGACAACTTCTAGACTCTCTAACGCTAGCGAATAGCTCAAACACGATTCCCCATTAATTAGAGACCCTTAAAGTTGTCGAGCCACTAAAATGCCATTTATGTAATCGTCTCTTACACCGTACAAAAGTATAACAGTACAAAGTGCTTTTATATCCATTATCGCACTTGATTCTTAATCAGTGGGGATTCAGCAAGAACAATAAAGTCCCACTTTAATGTAAGTTCTGCTCAGTACCCATTTTCATACTCAAATTTTAAAAAGGTCCAGCGTATTTCAAATTCTTATCCAAGTTAAAGAGATTAACATCTAGCACCACACAATAAAAAACTTTAAGCCTGCCTTCCCTAGACTTGTTGGGAAGATTAGAGAAAAAGTAAAAAGTTTATTAAGTGCCTGACTGGCATTCAGTGGATGTTCAATAAATGGTGACGTAAGTACCCTCTTTCCCCTCTTGCATCTGGAGGAGAATGGGGGCGGGGCAGGCTTTCCACCTGCCACAAGGCTAAGGTCACACGCTGAGCAAAGCAGAGGCCTAATGTGGCTTCACTGAGAACACCGTCCAAGACAACTTGGATTATAGTTAATTGAGAAGTAGAGGCATCTTGAAAACCTTGTATACCTATTCTTTTTAAAGTGCATTTGAACTTTAAATTACAAAGGAAACTAAGGAAAGTCTGTCACTCAAACAACGACAGAATTGCAGCGTACCCACCACCGCTTGGTAAGCGGTTTCTTTAGTGCAGGGTTTCTAGGGCACCTCTAACCTTAGGAGGAGACTGTTCTTGCCACAATGCTCACTCCTCCGCTGTTGGAGTTGTCGCTTTGTGGCCATATTGCGGACGGAAGACTCCACATCTGCTAAAGGACCTTCTGTCCAGTCGGCCTGAATTCCTTCATCTGGCTGTCTAGCTCACTCTGGACTCCCAGTCGTGTTGGTTTTGCGGGTTTAAAAAAGTTTTTCCTGAATGCCTGCCCATATGATATGCGAGGGAGTACGGGGTTTGGAACCAGACAGACCTAGGTGTACACAGCCACTTAAAAGACATCACTTAATTAATGCTAATTGTTTCATCTCCATTCTTTCTCATACAAAAAGTATTCAGTTTTATTTATGGAAACTGTTTCCTTCCAAAATCAATCAAGGCAGTCAGCAAAAATCCATAGAATACAAAATAAGATGAAATAAAAAATAAGTCTGCAGTTGGGAAAATAAGGACAAAGGGGAAACGGGAAGGAAAAGAAGACAAACCCAAGTGAGATTAGGACAAACAGTGCAAGGCTAATGTGCCTGGCCACTTGCTAAGAAGAGGACACAGATTTGCCTCCATCACTTTCCAGAGGCAGTGCCCACAGATAAAACAGACCAGCCCTTCAGAACTACCAGGCAAGGGGCTGGGGGCAGGATGGTTCCCCCTTAGAAAAAGTAGACGGGCCCATTCCAAAACCAGGGGAGGCCCAAGAGAACATCTAGTGGCTGGCCTAAAGCTCTTGAAAACAGGATCTGGGGTCTAGTCTTGTACAAAGACAAATGGGCAACTGAAGACCCAGAGCCCTGACCACAGGGTGTGGCCACAATGACTCCGACTCGGAAAATATTTTAAGCATGTGTAACCAAACACCCACTCTGGCCACGAAAAAACTACAGCAGGGGTCAGAGAACCTGTGGCTTTGAACAATGGAACTCCCGGCAAATATAAACCCAGGTACAGAATGCATTGACTTCCAGTAGGGGAGTCAGGCTAAGGCAGATGGCAGCCCTCGCCTGCCGTAACAGGAGAAACGCCAGGGAAGGGCTGCAGGAGGAGGAGAAGGCAGTGGTGCTCAGGCCCCAGCGTGCATTACAACCACCTGGAGGCTTTTTAAAACTCAACTGGTGGGCCTCACCTGGAGTTTCTGACAGGGTGGGGCTGAGTTTGCCTTTCCAACAAGTTCCCAGGTGATGCTCCTGTGGCCGACGCCGGGACCACACTCTGAGAAGCAGAACTAGGGAAGAACTTGGACTAACGATGTATCTGGGGACGTGGGCGTCGGGGTGAGTGTTATATGTAAAAGTCTTAATGTCATCACGGACTTAAACCAACACCAAATCTCAGGACGGCACAGGCGGCAGTGAAGTGGCCCTCGCGGTACCTACCCTGGGCAGCCTACTCTTTCCTACAGACTCCTGCCAGTTAGGAGCTGAAAAGCCCTGGGGACACTGCGATTTAGAACAGGCCATCTGCGGCCCCTTTTTCTGCTCTTAAGTTGGGCCAGAGTTTATTATGAAAGCCTGCCCAGCCTAAGACAATATAACCAAGTGCCCTGCACATAGGAGAATGAGCACCTTTCTGTGTTCTACAGGGTAGATGAGAACATCCAGCTTATCCAGAAATGGTATTACATCATTATGGTAATTCCATCCCACAAACAGCTTTTGGAGCCCCGTCGGTGTGCCTCTACTGTTTTAACACTTGTTTGGATGGTGCTTGACTTCCTGGTGCTCAGGCAGAGGGGGGGTGGCAGGGGAGCCAAGGACACACCCATTTCTCCTCCCTGGACTCAATTATCTGAGTCAAAGGGCCATGGCGGTGGGCCTCACTCTCACCGTGATACTGATGTGAGGGTTTTCTGCCGTCATCAGTACTGGGGAGTCCATTTTGAGTCTGGCTTAATTCAAAACTGACTGCCGTCCACAGAAGAGAGGGCGCAAGAAGATAAAAGCCACAAGCCATCTCATGCCACCCAACGTGGGAAGGGCATGGCTGGCCATACCTACGACCTGCTCTTTGTGCCAACCACTGATCCATTTTACCAAGGAGGAAACTGAGGCTCAGAGAGGTTAAGCAACTTGTCTGTGGTCACACGGGGAGCAAGGGGCGGATCCAGGACGTCAACAGAGGTGTGCATGCCTTCATCGAGCCTCAGCTCCTTCATTTGAGAGTCACGGAATACTCCCTGCAGGGTGGTTATAAAGATTATAGGAGACAACCTGTAGACTCTCATTTAGCAGGGGCCCAGTAAGTGTTTATCCCCACTTATTTGAACTCTCATTGGCATAACTCTACTCTCCTCAGGACTACCACTCCAGGGATATATGAAGGACATATCTTTCCCTGAAATAACCTCTCTATACGAATAATGTGCAGCCATTGCGGAAAGCTTTACAGTCTGCCACTATTCCCCAATTCAATCCTCACAATAATAATGTAACATAGGTATGATTATCCCCATTTGACAGATGAGGAAACTGAGGGCAGAGTTTAAATTAAACAAGAAAGTGCTCTCTCCCCTATACCACCATATAAACACGATGCAATCTCATTTACACACATTGTAGTTTCTTCTCCAAAATAAAAAGGTTGCTATTCGGTCATATAATTAAGAATAGAGACATGCCTAGAACAAAAACGGGGGAAAAATATATACAGACATAGGCAGACACATATAAAATCAAACCACATAGTCCTTCTAGAAATAAAATCTTTTTCTTTAATACCTCGACAGCTGCTATCTTTGTTTCTGTACTGAGGAGGGATTCAAACTATACAAAATTTTAGATCCAAACATGTTTCTGATGGGTCGGCAGAAAAAGCAGGACAATGAGGGAGTCTTTCCCTCCTCCAGCCATCAGTGCCCAGGCACTAAAGAGGGCGGGGCAGTGCCCTTTGTGTAGCGAGCTGCTTTCTCAGGGCCCAGGACAAGGGGACGGGAACCGGCGCGGCCATGCCCGGGAGCGCATGCGCACGAGCCCACGCGCGCCCCTGTCCACCTGGTGCACCTCTGTCCATCCGGTACAACCCTGCCGCCAAAAGCCCACTCCTCAAAGCCGACAGAGCACTCCAGGACCTTCTGAGTTGGCAGAAGAGGGGAGAGTGCCACCTGTCTGAGCTCTCAGCTCCCTCCCTGACCTGCCAGCACACGCGGGGCTCTGGCAACTTCCTTTTATCCCAGGACCTGACCTCGCAGGCCATCCCGGTGAAAGGGCCGCATCAGGGCAGCGGCCGGGAAAGCGACGGCCTGGACAGGCCGGCCTGGGAGGCCACAAGGGGAAAGAGTGCACGGGGGGGCCCAGGAGCTGCCGGAGCGGAGGGAAAAGAAAAGGAAGTCCTTATTCCTGGGCCTCTGGAGCTGCTGGCCTGTGGGACCTTCTGCATGGTGGCCTCTGGGCGTCTGCGCAAGTCCTGGCTGTCACTTCTTAGTGGGACCGTCCTGGATGAGTGCCTTAAACTCACTAAGCCTGTTTCCTTGCCTATAAAATGGGGCTAATAGAACCTACCGCCTAGAATTTTTGTAAGGCCCAGTAACAAGCTGTCCTTGAAACCACAGTCTGAACTGGGTCCCCAGCTGTCACTCCTGTGATGCTATGTTTTCAGGGTCGGGTATGGTTCAAGTTGCTCTACACTTATTAGCTGTGGGAAAGTTAGGAAGCCTCGCTGTGCTTATTTCCTCATCTGCAGAATGGGGCTAATTATAGAGAGTGCCTTGTGAGCTCACGAAGATTAGATAAATTCACATAAGCCAAGGGCTTAGAGCAGTGTCTGATACATAGTAAACTGCACATAAGTGGTAGTCGTCATTATTATTGTTCCTTGACGCTGTCATTCTTGAAATTTAACATCTATCTTCTACACTAGACTGTCATTCATTCATTCATTCATTCTTACAAACATGGATCGAGCACCCATCACATGTCTGACACTGTTCCAAGTGCAGAGATACAATGATGAATAAGTCAGACAAGATCACTGCTCTCATGAAGCTTACAGGCTAGTGGGGAAGGCAGAAAATAAACAAGAGACTATCAAGTACTAATGAGTGCCATGATAAGAATAAAAGAGGGCGAGGAGAGGGAGTGTGTGGTGAAGAAGGTTTTTGGCAGGCCTGAATGGCATTAAAGAGCTAGCCATGTAAAGATGTGGGGGAAGAGTGTTCTAGGCAGAGGGAACAGCAAGTGCAAAGGCCCTGAGGCAGGAATGAGCTTGGCATGTCTGAAGCCCAGTGTGGCAGGAACATAGTAAGCAAGGGAGAAGAATGGTTCAAGATGAGGTCAGAGAGGTGGCAGGAGACAGATTACGTGTGGGCTGGAAGCCAGGGTGAGGGGCTAGGTTTTATTGTAAAAGTGATGGGAAGTCAGTTTAGGTGAGGTGGGGAGTGGTGGAGACAGCCCTGGATTACACTTTAAATAGATCCAGAGTGATTGCCACGTGGAGACTCTGCCAGAGGGCACTAATATGATCACCCCCATTTTAGGCACTGTTCCAAATAAGCCTGCTACGAAGGTAGTAATATTATCATCCCCATTCGACAGATGTGGAAATCATGGCACAGAGGGATTAAATAACTCCTCCTAAGGCACACAGTTAGACATAGGGGGCCAGGGTACAAACCCAAGTAGCCTGACCCCAGAGTCCGTGTGCTCCTAACCACTACACCACAGTGCCTCTTAGATAGGATAAATGGCCCCAGGAGTTCCAAGGCAGAGACCCTATCTGCATTCCAGGTAGCCCTGGCCTGGTGCAAAGTAAGCCTTCAATAAATGTTTGCTGAATGAATGAATGATGTGAACACACTGTAAATTGAGAAATGCTAGGTAAACACTCTTATTATTAACAAATCCTTCAGATGACAGGAATTCTACTCTTCTTGAATTTCTTCTAATGCTTAATTTTCCTGGGGTTAAAGAAAAGAACAGAGGTAGGACATTTACTTTGTGCCTGAGTTCCTTTAGTAGAGGCAAACAGCAGCTTGACGAACCTGGCCCAGGACAGATTCCAGGAGAGGTCTGAGCTAAGAAAACTCCAGCGGTTGGCATCTTGTCCATTATGGCCTCCAGAAACTTTGAGAAAGTTCAGTGTACCCAAGGAATTGCTTTTCCCACCACCTTCTTTCTTCCTTATCTATTTCATTTGTTGGCAAATGGCTATTTTAAGCATTTTACTCCTACAGGTGGGAAAACATTTAAAATATAATATGGGTGGCCTTGAAAAAGGCCTGATGTACGTGATGTTTCTGAACGATGGTTTCATACACATATAGTCAAGGCCAGACAATAGCCTTGTGTTTTCTCCACCCACTAATTCTGCTTGGAGTAATTTCTCTGTGGATGTCTCTCTCCTGCAGTCTCAGCAGGGAGGCTGTGTGGAACTCCCCGGGGAAAATCCCGACCACGAGTGATGCTTATCTACCTATGTCCCACAGTAAGGAAGGGGAAAGGCCACTGACAGACTAAGGGACCCCGGGGCTAGAATGGAGTCCTAATCAACCCTGGTGTCCTCTCCGCTACATCCCTGTGGCTTTCTCACACTCTTACAAAGGAGTGAATCCCTTTTTAATGATCGCCCACTCTGCCCAACAACATTTATTTACTTCCTTTCACTACAGTTAACAGTGTCTTACATATATTCACAGCTTACTTGCTCTTCACAGGTACCTGTGATAGAAGCATTCGGATTAATCTCATTTTACAGATGAGAAAATGAAGGCTTTTAAAAGAAAAAGAGACAAGCTCTAAATTCTGGGGAACCCCAGATCTCTGACTCAAATTTGGGGGGGCCCTGCTGGAGTAGAGCCTGTTCGGTGTTTTTTCTATCCCATCACTTGGGCGCTGGCATAATACCCATATTTTGGATGTGTAAACTGAGCTCAGAGGAAAGCATGTGACCAGAGTCACACAGCCAGAACTCAAATCTGGCTGTTACCCAAGGCCATCCCTCTTCTAGAGTGTCGCATGGCTGGGGACCAGGTGGGTTCTTCGCCTCCGCGGGGCGGGGTGGAGTTGGTGGGAGGGGCGCGCTTTATGGGCAAGTCAGACACAAGCCTTCACCTCTCCAGGGCCGAGAAAGGCGATCTTGCTGTCTCTCTAACTCCTTCGCGAACTTCCCGCGGGTGGTAGGGGCGCGCGGTGGCCCGGACCCCTGTCCAGCTTTGTCTCACCCCACCTGAGGAGCCAGCGCCAGGCTGCGCCTCAGCGCCACCCCACCTCCGTCCGCAGGGGCGGCAGCAGCGCCAGCTCCAGGCTCAAGCCGGCGACCACACAGTAACCCGAGCTTACAGCCGCCTCCATCTTACATTTGGGGACCATTATTTTTTCCCCGTCCTTACAAACACTTCATGGAGCGCCATCCTCGCCCAGTCTCCGAACCTCCCACCTAACTCCCCTGCTCTCCGCATCCCCTTTCTAAACTGCCTGTGCCAAGACCCCAGGTGGGCGCAGGATGCAAAGTCCAAGATTGGGACACCGCAGTTCCAGGTCCCGGTCCCCCCGAGTCCGGGGCGGGGCGGGGAGGGAGAATTCCTCATCAGGGAAAACCGAAGGGCTTCGGCAGGGCTTTGGCCGCCGCCTCCGCGGGACAGAACCCACTCGGGCCCCACACACCTCGCTGGAGGCTCATAGCGGCGCAATGGAAGCACAGAAGGAAAGGGGGATAGGCGTGCCCGCGTGTGTGTGCGCGCACGCGCGCGTGCGTTTTTAAGATCCGGGGTGTAATTCCGCAAAGAAGGTCCAGGAGCTGGGGCATCGCTAGGGTGGACAGGGGCTTTGTGTCCAAACAGGCAGCGCAGGGACTAACACGGGGGACGAGAGGTTCTCCCGGGCGGGGACAACTCGAGGAGTTGTATCTCCGCATTGGGAGGGGAAAGGGATTCCTCACCCGGACGGGACGCCTGGGCGTAGGAAGCTTTAGACTCCGGGTCCTGCGGGAGGGTCCGTGCGCCCCGGCACGTGCTGGGGCGACGCGGCGACACTCCGGAGATGCTTCAAGCCGAGCACCGCGCTCTGGCTACGGGGTCGTGTCCCCGAAAGAGCCCGCCCCAGCCCGGCTCCCAGGATCCTAAGGGCGCCCCTGCCCGCCGCCCACCCGGCCCCACCCGGAGCGCTGACACCACTGCACCGGGCCCGGGGGCTTGCCTGCGGAGCCGCGGGGCGCGCGGCGGCGAGCCGGTTACGCCCCCCCCCCCCCCCCGAGGGCCCCACCTCGGGAGCTCGGGCGCCGGGGAGCGGCCGGGCGGCCACACTCGCGCGCGCTGCGGCGGTCCCTCCCCCATGCACTCACAAAATTGTCCCCGCAGCCGTTGTCCGGACACAGCACGTAGAAGGAGACGCCGGGGTCGGCGTAGAAATCCATCCTGCGCTCGGTCTCCTCGGTGGCGATGAGCTCGAAGGGCGTGTTGGAGCACCATTTCTCCGCAACGTCAGCCAGCTGCTGGAAATCCATCCTGGCCCGCCGCGCCCGCCGCTCCCCAGCCTCCTCTCGCGCCGCCCGCCTCCTCTTTCCTCGGGCGCCCTCCTCCCGGGCGGGCAGCGCGCGGCTCCGCGGGCTCTGGGGCAGGCGGCGGGGCCGGGCAGCGCGGGCTCCCTCCGGTCCCCGGGCTCCTCCCGGCGGGGACTGTTTACATGCTGTGTGTAACGGGGCGGGCGGCGGCCGGGGACGGCGCGGCGCCGCGCCCGCCTCCTCCCCGCCCCGCCTCCCCGCCTGCCCGCCCGCCCCCTTTCGGGCCGCCCGGGAGGCTGGCGCGGCCGGGCCGGGCACGGTCGGAGGCGGGCGCGGCTGGACGGGGCGCGGCGGGGGGCGGGCCCCTCCGTTCCCCCCACACCTTTTTTATAAACGAACCCGGAGCATCCCGGGTCCCCGCGAGCCCAGGGCCGCCCCGGCCCTTGACGTCATGGACCTCAGCCAATCACCGGAGCCTGAGGCCGGCGCCGCGGCCTCTGAGCCCGGTGACGTCACAGCGCGGGCCCGAAAATCCGCGGCGTCCCGGGTTACCGCGAATCGGAGAGCGCTCGCCGCCCGCATTAGGGTTTTTCTGGAGTTAGAAGGCCGGGAAAACCTTTTCCCGAATGCCATTTAAATGCAGGGGTCGCCCGCAGAATTGCAGATAACTTGTACCTTGTCTGAGGCTGCAATGGAGGAACTGGGAAAGTCCAAGGGAAACGGAGCTTTTCTTTTCCAGAAATCAAAGCCCTGTACTCCTATTGATGTAAAGAAATGTTTCCCCTAAATACATTTACTAGACACTAATGTGAATGCCATTTGGAAAGGAAGATGAAAGTTTTTTCTTTTTTTCGTTAATATCAAGCTGAGTATTAGAAATAAGACCCATAAGACTAGCTTGACTATTATGCAGTTTCAGTTCGTATTGCATCACCTAAAATGATCAACTGCTACTTTGGAAGAGGAAAAAGTAAATTTTAAAGCAAGAGTGCATGGCCCAGCAGTTGCACCTGTTGCATGCTCACTGGCTGCCAGGAACGGACAGGCATTGCTGGATTGCAGAAAATGCCTTGGACAGAGCCCTCGCCCACAGGAATTGAATGACTACTAGCAGAGACACGTTAAATAGCATTCATTCTACAAACATTCAGTCAACCTTTATCTTTCAAGTTGTCTTCTGAACCAGGCACGGTGCTAGCCCTAGGGACATAATTATGAATAATATGTGGTTCCACCCTCAAAGAGCTAGCTGACTAGTCAAGGGAAGCTCATGACGCCATGAACCCACTGAACATACTCTTCACTCAACAGAATAGAATAAACGGAAAGTTGTTTCTCTTGCACATTTCTGGGAGAGGAATTCTTTTTCCCTTCTCTTAAAAATCAAAGCTTCGTTCCCATAGTGAAAGTAGAAACTCCACTTAATCTTTTGGTAGAGGAAGAGGTCAGGATAGTGATCAGATCAAAGGCATCCTGGGCATTGCATCTTATCTGATCTTTTTCCTCATGGGAGTTGTCCTTACCTGGAAATTAATGCTCCAGTGTGACAATTTCCTGACTTTATAAGTTTCCAGTTCCTTTAAAACAATTCAGTTCAGTGAACATTTATAGAGCATCTTTTGGGTACCAGACAATGCTGTACAAGGCCCAGTTTTTGCCATCAAGGAATTTACAGAGTGGAAACCAGGCAAGCTTCTAAGATGACCTCCCAAGACCCCTGCTGGCCTGGTACACACACACCTTCTCCCAATTATTCAAGCAAACTAATCTAAGTGCTGTGAGAGATTTTGCAGGTGTCTCAAGTCAATTGACCTTAAAATAGAGAGGTTGTCCTTGGTGGGCCTGACCTAATTAGGTGAGCCTGTAAAAGGGATTGGGCTCTTTCTGGGGAGAGATTCAAAGCATGAGGTAGATTTATCATCAGGGAGATTGTCCATTGATGGCTTTGGAGATGGAGGGGGCCACCTGGAAGACCGTCGAGTGGAGTCTAGAAGCTGAGCGCAACCCCTGCCCAACAGCAAGCAAGGAAATGAGATTTCAGTCTTACAATTGCAAGGAACTGAATTCTGCCAGACCTGAATGAGCTTGAAAGCAGGTTTTCCACGGAGCCTCTAGACCAGAACTCAGCCTGACTGATCCCATCATTTCAGCCTTGGGAGACCCTGAGGAAAGAACTCAGTTCTGCCTCGGCTGTGCTGGAACTTCTGACTTGCAGAACTCTGAGCTAGTAAATGAGTGTTGTCTTAAGTTGCTAAGTTTGTTTTAATTTTCCATGCAACAGTGGAAAACTAATACACAGGACAATGGAGGAGACAGGCACGTGAAGAAAAAAATTCAATATGTTGCTGTAAATGTTACAAGATGTTGCTTTCTTCTTTCTTTCTTTGTTTTTTTTTTAGTATGGGACCTCAAGACAGAACAAACTTCTTTGCAATTTTACCTGGTTCTGCCATTTAAGACATGATATGCATCAGTCTTGAAGTTCCCAAAATGAAGAGATTTTTAAAATTTGAGACTAAAATATATAAAATACATAGGTTTTATTCTTTTTGGGAGGGAGGGAGTTTTAAAAACACATGTGTTTTAGAATCCATCGTGTGCTCCAAGTGATGGATGACCATAATTACAAAGTTATATTTATTTAACGAACAGTTTTTGTCAGAAGTTGAAAAATTCTCATCATGAAAAATAGAATTCTGGGTATAAAGCAATTGCTCGGTGAATTGAATGGATACTATTAGTTTCCTTAGAGAGGCATTGAGTTCAAGAGCAGAAACTTTGGAGTTCTGGGTTGATTCCCACCTCTGTGATTTTAAAGGTACGGTTTTGTTTTGGTTTGCGTTTTTTAATGCTTTTTTTGATGAGGAAGACTGGCCCTGAGCTAACATCCATTGCCAATCTTCCTTTTTTTTCTCGTCCCAAAAGCTCCAGTGCATAGTTGTATATCCTAGTTGTAGGTCATTCTAGTTCTTCTATGTGGGATGTTGCCACAGCATGGCCTGATGAGCAGTGTGTAGGTCCCCACCCTGGATCCCAACTGGCAGACCCCAGGCTGCCGAAGCGGAACATGCAAATTTAACCACTTGGCCACGGGTCGGCCCCTGATTTTAAGTTTTCTGTACACCTGCAACTTACTTAATTGCCCTGAGCTTCAGTTTTCTCTTCTGAAAATGGGGAAAATAGTGAGATAAGTATGTAAAGTCCTCATCCCAGAACCTGGCACATAGTGAGAACTCAGTAAATGCCATTATTACTCTTCATCTGCTTCTTGGGGATGATTTGGAGGGTGATCAGCTGATGAATTTTAAAGTAAAATTCAGGAGTGCCAGGAGTACTGGTGAGTGCTGGTCACGGAGGAAGAGAAATCTCATTTTTTCCAAGCATTTAGAGCAGGGTTTCTCCATAGCCGCCCTGCTGGTACTTGGAGCTGGATAATTCTCTCTTGTGGGGAGTCGTCTTGTGTACTGTAGGGTGTTCAGCAACATCCCTGCATCTACCTACTGGATGCCCGTAGCATCTCTCTCCAGTCCCCCCACTGTTGTGACAACCAAAAATGTCTCCAGACATTGCCAAATGTTTCCTGGAGGGCAAAATCGCCCCCATTTGAGAACCACAGATTTAGAGAGAAAAGTCTTGCACTAGCTCTGCTTCAGTCACTTTTATTAAGTGATGGAAAGAGTGTGCACATAAAGCAGTGGAAATGAGTCCTGGAAAGTGCAGCTACAGAAGTTGCTTGAACCTTGGTTTCCTTCACGCAACTGGAAAAGTCAGTCGCTTAGACAGGAAGGTGATAAATCTCTCAGCCTTCCTCTCGTTTGGACAGAATCCTGGAGGCATCCTGTCCCAGGGACAGGACAGCGGTCATTCTGGAACTCCTGCCAGGTCTTTTGTGTGGCCTGAGGGTGAAGGAACCTTGGGGCCTCCTGAACTCTTTTTCATGCTTTGCCTTTGGCCATTGTTTGGCAATAGAAGGAAAATTAAAACATATCCCCATTGGTGGGCAGAGAGTTGTGCAGTCTTCATTACATTTAGAGAAATGTTTCTCTTCCCCCGTATGAATTTAGACTTCACGCTCTCTCTGAACCACTGTTTGTCTTTGGGAGATGTGTGTTGGTAAGAAGAGGAGGCCTGTTCAAATCCCGCGCTGGTGGGGACATCTCCGGAGCCCCATGTGGAATTGCAAAGCCTACCCCAGATTCTTCTGCGCGAGCCGACTCTTCCACCCACACCTGTTCCCAGGTCCTCCGTGGCTTTTATTCTAGTGTAATTTTAACATGTAATTTTACCTTTTAGGTTCCCCCGCATTGTAAAGCCATTTAATTAGCTCTACCCTCTGGTAAATCTGCTCCATCTACACAGCCTGGTGGTTATGTGGTATCAGGAATTAGGCAGAAAGGGAAGTGTGGCTGGTTCCACATTCACACTTTGAGCCCAAGGTAGTCACATTGTATCAAGAGGGATTGTAGACCCCAAGTTCTAGGAGGTGAGGTTCCGTAGAGAAGTGTGTGATTTGTCACAGCAGTGATGGGACAGGTGAAAGGACCTGGGACGGGGAGAAGCAACACCCAGGAGGGCAACATGAGAGGGATGAAAGCTACCCCTCGCCTTCCCAGTATACTCAGTACACCCACTGGGCAGCAGGACGGGGAGGATATATAGAAGGTAGACGTGGGAGTTAAGCTTATGCCAACTTTATGTTTCTTTACAACTAGAGTTCGAAAAAAAGTTAATTTGGAAGATAAGCAAACATTTAAAATCTCCATAAATGAGTGATTGTGACCCAAACACTCCATAAAGCCCAGGAGAAGGATTTATTTCAACATTCCTGCCCTCTGGCCAGAAAAATTCTTCCTGAGTTTTGTTTCTGAGTCTGTCAATCTTAGTTTTTACAATATCGTTTCTTTTTTGTCATCCCTCCAAAAGGCTTACATCTAGAATTTGAGGAAGCTCTGGGTTACATAATTTGGCTGCATTTGCCTTCAAAACATGTCTATCTGATCAAATTCACCTGGTAAACATTTTACTTTTATATATATATCAAAGAAACAGAAGTAATTTGATTTGGTTTGATTTGTTAATTTCTTTTTTTTATTCATTTAAACACTTCGGTATCTATGTAGCTCAGTCATTCCCCTCCTTGCCCTGACTTTCAACTAACGTAGTTTCTCCTGCTCCCTATTTCTAAACATTTTCACTGCCTTCCTTCAGGACAACACACAAAACTTCCTTTCCAGCAATCTCTCGTTGGTGGTGCTGAGAGAGAAACACAGACTTTGGGGGTGGGGGTGGTGGGGGGGGCGGCAAAACATTTGTTTTAACATTTTCCTCTTTTCCCTTTCTGATCATGGTTATAGTTCTGACTCTATTTTATTTGTCTGCTGAGGCTTATTAGGACCGAGTTATAGGAGCTCATCCTCTAGATAGGCATCCCAAGAGTATCACTCCAGATCTCCTACGAGGATGTGGATTTCCTCTGGGAAGAGGCTGGATCTAGGTCATTTGCAAAGCCAGAAGCTGCTGTCATTTTATTGGCAGACTGATCTCTTATGATATGTACATTTAATCACATTCGACGATCTGGATGGCAGCACAGTGTGCTTTGACGCAGCCTTGCCCTGGACGGACAGTGTAAGTGTCCTCTGCTGCAACGCCGGGGAAGCAACTAGTGGAAAGAGTGCAGTTCAGATTTGTGACGCAGTGGAGAGGTTTGGGTGGTAGAAAGACCTCAAATCATGACTTTGCCATTAATTGTGTGGCCTTGGATAGGTTACCTAACCCCTGGGAACCCCAGTTTCCTCATCTGTAAAAACGAAATAAGGGTACATACCTTGCGAACTCGTAAGAATTTGAGAAAATAAAGATGTGAGCGTGTGTGCAAAGAATCAGCATGGAGTTACACAAAATGTGAGAAATTTGACTCTATATGCAAGATTCTACTCGTAGGGTCCTTGGTCTGTAATGTGTGTAGACGTATTGACTAATTTTAGATTTTGTTAAATCAAGTATGCGTGTTGAAAAATTTAAGGTGTATCAGTGAGAAATTGCACTCAGCTAATAATAAAAATCTTGACTGAGTGACTTGAACAAGATCAAATCTGATCTCTGTTTTACATGAATGAAATCTGGAGGTGGGCAGTTCAGGGCAGACTTGGCCACTCTGTGGTCATTAGGGCTCGGGATCTTCTTTCCGCCCTACTGTCCTTAAGCTGTGGCTTCCATCCTTAAAGTTGCCTCCTGGGGCATGATGGTTTCTGGAGTTCCAGCTATCACACCCATATTCCAAGCAGGATAAAGGAGGGAAGGACAAAGGAACACAAGCGAACTGTCATTACTCTTCTCATAAACCTTCCCAGAAGTCCCAACCAACTCCTAACATGATGTTTCCCTTCTATCTGTGAGAGAAATTTGGAAGTGTAGTTTTTCAGCAAGTTGTATTTCCCAGAGTTTTCTTGCTATGGAAAAATAGGAGAATGGCTATTGCAGAGGCATCTAGCAGGCTCTGCCACAAGGATAACCATTATATGTTAGAAACAGAATGAGAAATTTCCAAATAAGTAGAAAGAAAGGAAAATGGGGAACAAGGAAAAGTCCATCAATCCAATAGATAGCAGGAAAGGGATAAAAACAAGCCAAGAAAAATCATTATAAAGAAAATGCACAAAATAAGATGGAGTACATAATTCCAGCGTGAGTGTGCTCATCATCAATGCGAATGGATTTTTAACCCACAGATGAGAAATAGTCAGAAAAAATCAAAGAAAACTCACCTGTACACCGTTGACAAGAAACACACCTAAGGTGTAACCAAGGACGCATGAGAGCAAAGGAGCATGAAAATATAAAAAGCCAAATATGTGTTAAATGATCATTTTTTTAAAAGGTAAAATCATGACACTTATATAAATAGAAAATGAAACACCAAAGATTTTATTTAACTCTTTAATTAATGAGGGAACCAGTAAGATGCTATAAAGGAGAATGCGAAGTTTTTTATACCCTTTTTATAGCTGAATCAGGAATGAATGCACAAATAGATACAAAATTGGTTCATATCCACAGAGTGATAATCAATTGCATTTTACTGGACACAATTTTTATTTCTAAGGGCAAGAATTATTTGCATTACTATCAGGTTTCTATAAAACAGCTCAAAGACAATGAAAATCACAAACTCTATAGTCAGAAAACTCTGAAGGGTGTGCTCTCAAACGGCTTCATTTTCCATTGAAGACACCAAATAACCTTTTGGTCTTTCATGTCAAAGTTTTTCACAATTGTCCCTGCTCTCCCCTCTCCTTTTGTGATCATAACAACCTCAAAGAAAACATTATTCTTAAGTTTGATTTGCAAAATCCAGGTCCATACTGTAACTTGATCAACTACAAAATTAATTTCTGTCTACAAGTCTTCATAAGGAATCCCAGAATGATCTCGTAAAAGATTTGCTCTCCTGTGGCTAGGAAACTTTTGCCATCAAATTTTACCTATGGTATCTATAAATTTGGGTGAGTTTCTTTGTTCGTTTTTTTTTTTTTTTTGGTAAAGATTGGCACCGGAGCTAACAACTGTTGCCAATCTTTTTTTTTTATTCTTTTCCTCAAAGCCCCCCAGTACATAGTTGTATATTCTAGTTGTGAGTGCCTCTGGTTGTGCTATGTGGGACACCGCCTCAGTGTGGCCTGATGAGTGGTGCCATGTCCACGCCCAGGATCCAAACTGATGAAACCCTGGGCCACCAAAGTGGAGCACGTGAACTTAACCACTCAGCCATGGGGCCCGCCCCTTCTTTCTTCTTAAAGTCCTCAAAATTTCTGAAGGTTCCTGCTTTGCCAGGAAGTAACCTCCCTCACTTCCTGTAAGGCTGGGATCCTATAAGCCTGACACCAGCCAGTTTTCCTAGGAGGGCTTAGTAAGCATGGGCTCCTTAAGTACAGTCAACCTTAGCTCTCTCAAAGTGGCTGGTCATATCTGATGAATTAAGCACCGTTCTCAAATATGGCACTTCAGACCAGGCCCTGGCTGTACAATCGATTCATCCACTTGTATCCTGGTAAGGAGGAGAGCAGATTCTTATGAAACCTTTGCAAATAACTATATTGCCATGAAAAGCAAGGAGACTCAGTAAGAGTTTCTGAATTCTGTGTGGTGGGTGAGGATCAAATATAATTTTAAAATATTTTATTTCAGTTTACAAAAGCAGAGCCTAAATTTTATAGGTTACAGATATAACTTAAGAAGAAAGAAAAAGGTTTATTTATACAATCAGAATATAGAACACTGAAACAAAATCAACAACAGTCTAAAGAAACCACCACAGTGAAATTCCCCTTGTCAGTTCATTCAGATTGTGTAATCAATTCTAATTACGTGGGTCTTGGGTTAGCAGTCTTCTTGAGTAAAGACAGTCCTGGAGATCTTGACTCAGTCCACCCATATGGTCTGAAAGTTGTCTAAGAGATGCCAGCTCAGAAGCCGGTACTCTAGAGGCTAAGTTTTGAAGTGTGGATGGTTTGAAGTAACTGGTACAGTCCTTTTCTGTACAGAGAAAAGGCCCTGAGACCATCCTTCTTGGTTGAGACAAAACCTGGCTGTGGCTTACAGCAGAGCCTGCAGGAAAGCATCAGAGTAAAACAAAAACTATCTGTAGATGGCAGAGACTTAGGACGGCTATGGTTACTTCATAACTGGTAACCCTCGAACGTGAAAGGTCTGATGAGGGTGCCTATTAACAACGAAACCAACAAGGAAATGTGGTTGTTCCTATAGCATGCCAAAGAAAGGTAATAAAGCCACTCCATAAAAGGGATAAATAGAGCCAGCCCTGATGGTCTAGTGGTTAAAGTTCGGCACTCTCACTGCTTTGGAGGCCTGGGTTTGTTTCCCGGGCAGGGAAGCACACCACCCGTCTGTCCGTAGCTACGCTGTGGTGGCGGCTCACATAGAAGAACTAGAAGGACTTACAACTAGGGTGTACAGCCATGCACTGGGGCTTTGGGGAGGGAAAAAGAAGAAGAAGAAGATTGGCAACAGATGTAGCTCAGGGCAAATCTTTCTCTGCAAAACAAAAAAGGAATAAATAGAAAAACTGTCCCTAAGAATAATGATTACGCTTATATTCAAAGAAATAGGATTCATAAAGATAGAGAAACATAATTTTTATAGAGAAAGAAAATCTTGAGATATAACATAATGATCATGAAACATAATATACCAAGAATATACTAAGATTATCAAGTAAAGAGATTCAGGAGTAGGGCCTAGACAGCTGTGTTTTTATAAAACTCCATAGGTGAGTCTAATGTGCATCCCAATTTGAAAACCACTGACCTAGAAAAACCACTGACCTAGAAGATACTAGATTCAAATCAAAGAAATAAGACTATGGCCAGGCCAGAGTAACCAGTTAAATAATAACTGAAATTATGGTTGAGAACACTATACTGCTGCTGTCCAGGCAAAGGGTTGCAGGATTCTGATAAATACAGGAAAGCACAACACAGCTATTTCACGAGAATTTTGATCAGTATTTTCCTTGAGGGTAAAAATACAGATCATGGACAGGACATTGACAAGTTTCCAGAGACCTCTGACAAAGCATCCCATTCCTGAAATATTTATATTTACAATATTTTATCCATATAAATTTAACCCAGGGAAAGCTGAGCTCCTCTTCTGATTTGACAGGCATTCTCAGGAGACTCCTACAATAGTACCACACCAACAAACCTAGCACCTCTCTTTTTATAAGGTGAAAGAACAAGTCTTTATGATTTCCAGGGGCCCTCTAAGGAATCTCAAGATAGTTTTAGGCGTAAAAGATATCTTGATTTTCTGTACACTGAAAAATGGTTAAAATAGTACATTTAATGTTACATATGTTTTACCGCAATAAAAAGATGTAAAAATTTGGGGCCAGCCCTGTGGCCGAGTGGTTAAGTTTGTGCGCTCCACTTCGGCAGCCCAGGGTTCGCTGGTTCGGATCCTGGGCACGGACATGACACCGCTTGTCAGGCCACACTGAGGCGGCGTCCCACATGCCACAACTAGAAAGACCCACAACTGAAATATATGACTATGTACTGGGGGGATTTGAGGAGAAAAACCAGAAAAAAATAAAAAAGGAAGATTGGCAACAGTTGTTAGCTCAGGTGCCAATCTTTAAAAAAAAATTAAAAATTAAAAAAATTATGATTAAAGAATGCCCCCCCCCCCAAATCCTGATTTTATTTTACTTTTTCAGAAATTTAAGATCTAATTTTGGGGAGGTTGAAAATAAAAAGCTTGTCTGAAGATATTTGGATACTTAAGATAGGACCATGGATGCCTCAGAAACGATAATTAATTACCTATGTAATTAGAGTCATAATAAAGCATTTAAAATGAACAGAGATGGTAACAGGATTAAAAAGAACCTTGGCTCTTTCACAATCAAATAACCTTTGTTCTTTTTCTTCCTTAAATAATCAAGGATATAGTAAAGTCAACATAAAGCACAGGAAATTATTGTGGTAAGACCCAAGATCTTTGCTATCCAGGCAGATTACACAGCAAGTAACCTTTTACATTGTAGGCCAAGGCATTACTCAGTAAACCAAGGCAACAAGCCTACCAAAATTGGGCAAACTTTCCTAAGATTTTAACACAGCACAGAGCTCCTTTTCAGACTCAAGTATTATGAACTAAGGCAAATAAAATTCACTTTCCAAGTTTTGTCCTCCGTTAAGCTTTTTCCTATTCTGAAACAAACTGCCATTTTCCTTTAGAACAGATCTTAGGGGGTTTGCAAGGTCAAAACTAATTTTATAATAATACTAAGATTTTACTTATGTTAGCATGCAATGCATTCATCATTGCTATTGTCAAATGAATCAATACATATTGTAAAAATTTCTCAGTTTCTTTACTTTTAATACAGTAAATATTGGTAGTTATAATTCACATAGACAAAAGCTCTTTCAGGCCCTCAATAAATCAAAAGAGTGTAAAAGGGGTCCAGAAACTAACAAACAAAAAAAGTCCAAGAACTACTGCCTTGAGAGAAATTTACTCTTTTCCCCTGGAAAACAAAAGCACAAATACAGTTGTATTTCTTTGTCACTATGGCACCTAATGTAGGCTCAATAACTCATATTAATTAAACTTTTAACCACAATAATTAACTTGATTTATAACGACCCAAAGATATATCTTCGCTGTAGCATATAAAAATAAGAAGCAAAAGTATATAAAACTAAATTATGGTCAGTAATCAACGTTTTGGTATTCCACCTTACTTGGTTGCACAGACTAGAAAGCCAACTCAAACCAGCTCGGGCCAAAAGGAACTGCACGGGGGCAGGTGGCTGAGAAGTTCGGGAGTTGAGTAACTTCGGCGTTGGCGACTCAGGTGCTCCAATCAAGTCTTTGGGCGTCTGTCTCTCTCCATCTCCTGGTTCTGTTTTCTTCTGAGCTGGCCCTGTTCTTCAGCAGTCTATCTTCTCATGCTGGAAGGACAACCCCAGCAGCTCTAAGCTCACATGATCCTCAGTGGCTCAGAGCTCAGAGAATGAGATTCATATCGTCTCTTTTTCTCTAAGTATCTGATCGTTCTCCCTAAAAAGTCCTTAAGGAGCTCTACGTGGAGCAGAAACCCATCCTTGGACCCTCCACTCCAAAAGTCTAGGATACTTCAAATGCTCGGCCTGGACCGCCCGCTCACTCCTGTGTCTGAGGAGGTGGGGCTCCTTCTTCGCCAGACCTACCACATCATTTAGAACAGGGAGCAGGTGTTCTTTGCACCAAGCGTGATGCTAACCGTTTTCACGAAAAGGCAGCCTTGTTTAGCGGAAAGGACACCAGAGTGGCATTCAAAAGACCTCAGTTTTACACTATATGATTTCACTCACATGTGGAAGATAAACACACGGACAAAGAGAACAGTTCAGTGGTTACCAAGGGGAAGGGGGTTGGGGAGTGGGCACAAAGGTGAACGGGAGCACTTACAGGGTGACGGACAAATAATAATGTACAACTGAAATTTCACAATGCTGTCAACTATTATGACCTCAATAATAATCAAAAAAAGATCTCAGTTGTAGTTCCGGCTCTGCTCCCTCCTAACGGCGTGATCCGGGGCAGCTTATTTCACTTCCCTGGACACCAGTGTTTCATCTATAAAAGGAATCGTTTGGATTAGATGGTTCCAGATCTAAATGTCTATAACTGTTTTATTAATTCAGAAAGAATCAAGGTTTATTCTTCTGTTTGGGGGCTCAAAACAAGATGGAGAAGTAGGTTCTAGTAGTCTTAGTAAATGCTCTTATGTTCATCAATAACAGAAACTCATTCAAGCTGGCTTAGGTAAAAGCAAAATAGTTGGGAGAACTTTATATCAAGATCCAAAGTGTCTCACAGGACCCAAGGACAGGAGTGGACCTCATGAGAGCCGAGAACCAGGAATTGGAAAACTACCAGAAACTATTATTTCTTCCCTCTCTCTCACTCTCTCTCCCTCCCTCCCTTTCTTTTCCAATCTCTCACTCTGTCTCTCTCTCTCTGGCCAGATCATTTTTTCCCACTATCCTTTACTTTGCACATCAGTTCCCTTCTTCTCTTTAAATGTCTACTTTCTCTGCTTCTCCTGGCATGTGGAAGAGAATAATTTGCCATGATGGCAGCTTCCACTCATCAGTTTCCATAACCCGTATTCAAGATAAAAGGCAGAGTCAATCATCTCTGAATCCCAACTCCAATCTGATTACCTCATCTCAAGTCAGGTGTCCATTCACGGCCGGCAAAGCAGGGTCATCAATCACAAAGATGACTGCCTCATGGAGATGAAGATTTCCTCAAGGAAAGGGGGGTATTGAACTGGGAAGACACCTCAAAAGGTCTCTATTTCAACAAGGTAATTATTCTGTACAGACAAGTGCAAGGTACTGATCTTGAGAAAGAGGAACTTGGCAAGAAATAACTGCTGGCAAGGATGGAGAAAAGGGAACCCTTGTGCACTGTTGGTGGGAATGTAAATTGGTGTAGCCTCTATGGAAAACAGCATGGAGCTTCCTTAAAAATTTTTAAATAGAACTACCATATATCACCCAGCAATTCCACTTCTGGGTATTTATCCAAAGGAAATGAAAACACTAACTTGAAAAGATATATGCACCCCCATGTTCATTGCAGCATTATTTGCAATAGCCAAGACATGGAAGCAGCCTAAAAGTTCATCGATGGATGAATGGATAAGAAAATGTATATATATATATACACACACACACACAATGGAATGTCATTCAGCCACAGAAAAGAGTGAAATCTTGCAGTTTGCGACAACATGGATGGACCTTGAGGGTATTATACTAAGTGAAATAAGTCAGAGAAAGACAGATTAAACATGATCTCACTTATATGTGGAATCTAAAAAAACCTAAAACTGAACATATAGATACACAGAACAGATTGGTGGTTGCCAGAGTCGAGGGGTAGGTGAAATTGGTAAAGGTGTCAAAAGTACAGACTTCTAGTTATAAAATAAATAAGTCCTGGGGATGTAATGTACAGCACAGTAACTGTAGTTAATAATATTGTATTGCATATTTGAAAGTTGCTAAGAGAATAGATCTTTAAAGTTCTCAACACAAGAAAAAAAATTTGTAACTATGTGTAGTGATGGATGTTAACTAGATTTATTGTGGTGATCATTTTGCAATATATACAAAACTTGAATAATTACGCTGTACACCTGAAACTAATATAATGTTATATGTCAATTATACCTCAAGGGAAAAAAGAAGAAAAAACAACTTTACAACTATAAAGCTTTTAGGCAAGACAAACATGATAAAAAAAAACTTCTTGAAAAGGCGTGGATTTGCAGAGTCTAGCAAGCTGAACATGACTCATAATAACTAAAAAACAGTGGGGAAAAAAACACAGTAGGAAGTGTAGCCACAAGTATAATACATAAATAGTTTTAGGGTCTTGTCTGATTTATATACATTTGGCAGTGAGGATACTGATATATCAATATACGGATCTGGTGGTATTTCTTTTCTGAAATAAATTAGAATAACCAGATGGGTCAGTTTCCAACAGCAGCTCCCAGGCTAATGTGCTCTGATTCCAGCTCTTAGAAGACAGGCCAGCCGATGGAATGCCCAGGAGGAATCGCAAGGCGTTCCACATGGACACTCTCTTCTCTGGTCATAACTCTTACACTTCTGTATATATATAAATATACATATAATGTATATATAGAAATAAATCTGGACATTTCATAGAAATGGAATCCTGTAATATATGGTCTTTTGTGTCTGGCTTCTTCACTTAGCACAAGGTTTTAGTCCATGTTGTAGCATGTATCAATACTTCATTACTTGTTATGGCTCAATAATATTCCATCGTACAGATAATACCACATTTTGTCTATCCATTCATCAGTTGATGGATATTTGGGTTGTTTTCGTGTTTCGGCCATTGTGAACAGTGCTGCTGTGAATATTTGTGTTACAGCTCTTGTTTGAACACCTGTTTTCAATTCTTTTGAACACCTGGGTAGGAGTGAAACTGCTGGGCCATATGGTAATTTTACGTTTAATTTACTAAGGAACTGCCAAACCATTTTCCACAGCGGCTGCACCATTTTACATTCTTACCAGCAACATTCAAGGGTTCCAATTTCTCCATATCCTTGCCAACACTTATTTTCCGTTTTTTTGACTATAACTATCCTAGCGAGTCTGAAGAGGTAATCGCGTTGTGGTTTTGCTTTGTATTTCCCTAATAAGTAAGTTCTCAGGTTTCTGATTGCACAGAAAAGATTGTTTACTCTCAGAGGCATGGATTGTATCTTAAGGGCTTAATATTCTTAGGGCTGAGAATACAGTAGGTGATTAATCATGACCTGTTGACAGGTCTTTCATTCGACAAGCATTTACGAAGAATATCTGAGCTTTGTGAATCAGCTCAGCACCAATCAAAAAGAGTTATATTTCGCTTCAGGAGGTTAGAAGATCAGAGCACACAGATACATCCCGGAGACTCTGTGACAACAGGCTCCTAAGCTGGCAAATTCACACTTCAACACGAAGCAGCAATGAAAACTCTAGAAACTCTCTCATCCATTGCACCAAATAGTGGCTGAAGGTCAATTACAGTGAAAACCGGTATCGGCTGCTGTTTTCATCTCCCTCTTCATTTTGAACAAAACATGTCTTGGCGGAACCTCTGAAGGCAGATGGATGCCCACTTCCCAGAGGTGTTTGGTGGATTAATGTGAGCCAAACACTCCTTGAAAGGTCAGGTGCTCTTATTAATGAGACCTTTAATTTGGAGCATTTACTACATGTAAGATACTGTCCCAGGCAATTTATTAATAGCTGAGAATGTAGTGCACAGCTTTCAGACATTATCTCAATCTTAATAATAGCTCTTTCCCCCGCTGCAGCACTGGTTCTATCTGGGTTCAGATCTGAGCTCTGTCACTTACTAGCTATGAGATTTAAGCTCTGTGAGCATCGATTTCCTCCTCTATAAAGATGGAAATTAAAATGCCCATCTCTTAGGGTTGTTTTCAGGATGAGCTAAGATAGCCTGATTTACTTACTACAATGTCTGGTACATGGAGAGAAGTCAATACATGTTAGTACCCTTTGCCTTCACTTGACAGTAGAGACATTATAGATATTATTCCCCCTACTCTGTAGATGGGAAATGAGAAGTCGTCACCTTCTGGGGTGTCTTCCCAGCTCACAATCATTTCCAACTCCCCAGGGACTGCAGGCTGAACCAGGGCGATGGACCCACAGCAGTCACGTTTGTACCAAAAAGCCACTGCCCCTCGGGTCACTGTTGATTGAATTGAGGGAGACAGGTATGGGACTAAAGTGGGCCAATCAGGTTTTGCACAAGAATTTGGAATTAAGACCAAGAGACAGACAGTTAGAGTCTGTATGCAGCTAGAAGTGTGTCACATAACTTAGGATCTAAATGCTACTATGTTCTGGTACATGGACGACAGAAGTGGAGAAAGCTGGTCCTCAGAGAAAAGAGGGAAGCAGCTATGCAGAAAGAGGCAGCAATGAGAGCTGAGAAAAGACCCCACTGGCGTTCCAGTACTGTACCTGGTTCTACTCCTTTCTGAGCCCAGCTCACATTTTTTCTCTTGGATTCCATGAGACACTCACCTGCATACTTACAATAAATTTCCTCATGTTGCTTGTCAAAGTTTGGGGAGCAAGGTTTTCATAAGCCATGAACTCAAATGAGCAAATGATTGAACTTTATTTTCCTGTAACACAATTAAATTTTGAGCCCTCATTCCACCTGATGGCAGAAAAGCAATCAAGTAAGCTCCAGGCAAACTCAGTCATTTCAGCATTTTTCAGGTATTTGAGGTTTCACGCAATTCAGAATATTCTCACACATTTCCTCCTGTCCATGTTGTCATCTCTGGACTTCTTGGGCATCCTGGCCTCAGGGGAGGCATTTAGTCCATGCTCATCCCCCTGGAGAGAGGTGTAACCAAGATGCGATGCATTCCTTCTGATCCCAGGTCATCTTGTCCTTGCAGACCACACTCCACCCACCTTATTCTGCATGACAGCCCTTCCCAGGTCTTTGGCCACTGCCAGACATTTGTGTGCCCCTTTCAGGAACCCACCAGCAAGTAAATATTTTTATATCTTTTTTTCTAATAAAAAGGTTTTTGAGTAAAGTCTGAGTAATCTAATCTGCAGAAAGTAGAGTCATCTAGTTATTCTCCTAATTTCTTTCTAATATCTTGTTTACAACATAAACTTTGTACATTCATCTTTCTAGGGGACAGCCTTTTGAAACTTGAAATTCCTTTTTCTCTCATAAATCCTACTGTTGTAAATCAGAAGTGTTGGATTTTAAGACTGTTGTTTCCACTATAAATTTCAAGAACCTACCTTGGAACTAATTTGAGTTTCAAGAACCTAGTTTGGAACTCAAATCCATTTGGTGAGACACTGCATGGTGATGCATAGACGTAGCTGGGGAGGGCTAAGAGGCAACACACATTTCATCATGCTGCATGAGTCTGAGTTGATTTCTTTCTTTCTTTTTCTTTTTTGAGGAAGATTAGCCCTGAGCTAACATCTGTCGCCAATCCTCCTCCTTTTTGCCAAGGAAGACTGGACCTGAGCTAACATCCGTGCCCATCTTCCTCTACTTTATATGTGGGACACCTACCACAGCATGGCTTGCCAAGCGGTGCCATGTCCGCACCTGGGATCTGAACCAGTGAACCCCAGGCAGCCAAAGCGGAATGTGTGCACTTAACCGCTGTGCCACCGGGCCAGGCCCTGAGTCGATTTCTTGATGACTGTGAGCTGAAAACCCTGGTTTCATTCTCAAAAATTCTTTCCATCCTTCAACGCTGCCTGTTTCTTACAATTTCCAGGATATCTCCTCTGTAATGTTCAGTCTGCCTTCCACAATCATTATGTCACTTGGGGCACAGATGCTGGAGGGCAGATGGAAAGGCGGTGCCAAAGTTAGACCTACATTTGCAAGACCAAGTGAAACACAACGCCCATTCTCCTGAAGCCAAACTGCTTTTAGAAAGAGAGAAATGAATGGCATTCCATCCAGCATACTCGTCATTCCCCAACCATGGTTTCAGACCGTCTTTATACCTTGGCCCACGGAGAGGCTTGCTATAAAATTCTGTTCTCCCACAGCCCTTACACAGCAACTGTGTTGGGAGGCCACTTTAGACATTCCAAACTTCATTAACAGAGACGTTTCAACAAGAAAACTAGAATGGGGGAGCATCTATGAGTCAGCTGCAGCAAATTGGAGGCCAGACAATATATTCAGAATATAACTAGTTATTCAGAATAGTCAATAAAAATCAGTTCTGTGGGAAAGACACAACATTATCTTGCTTTAATATAAGGCATTTATCAGTGGCACCAACTTAGGTAGGATTATAGGGGACTCTTAGAGTAGGTATTCCCTCTTTTATTTCTAGGTTGCAGGGTACAGAAAAGTAAGTTTAATGAATTTTAATGATATAATCAAAATATAAGAGCAGGTGAAAAAAGTAGTAAACAGATGCACACATAGGAATCCAGTTATCTAATATATATATATACATACACGTGCCTGTTTATCTAGGCCCATACAAGGATAAAAGAGAGAAACACATAAACAGGGGTCACTTCTAGGTAGTGGAATCATGAGTTGTTTACATTTCCCTCCTAACACTTTTATACATTCCCCCAATTTTTTTATTATTCTTATCAAGAGAAAATAATTAACATCATACCTTTTTAAAGGTAGAATGAGACTTCCAATCCTCAGAAGATGAGGTGAAAAGATAAGCTGAAAATTCTCCTGTCATATTGCCCAGAAATGCTTGATAACATATAGCAAAACTTACTTTAAATGCGTGAATGAACAAGCAAGTGAGAAAGGAAGGCCCAAGTGCGTCAGTGACGCAGAACAAACTGAGCGGTGAGGATGTGAGATGCTGCTGCACCTGGGGTCAGGCCTGGGATTCCCGGAGAGAGCAGTTTTCAAAGCGCATTTTCATTGAAAGAGTAGCTTAGGAAAAAATGGATCCACTGCCACAGAGAGACAAAAAGGCATTTGTATGCTTCTGCCTGGGTGGGAAAAATGTCCATCTGAGAAACAAAATCCCCAGGTCTGTTTCTCCCCCAAATTTGAAGGTCCAAATTTGCAGATGACCCAGGAACCACAAGTATAAATGACCTCCAGGATGATAAATGACCAAAAAGGTGGTCCAGGTATGATCTCTCTGTGGCAAATGCAGAACAGCTCTTGAGGGACACACCTGAAACCCAGGCCACAGGGGAGTCTCACAGAAAAACGGGCTTCTCCAAAGATGAGCTCACAAACAAAAGTGATGAAACGCAGGACAAAATCCTCCGTGAGAGCCAGCAGACACAACAAATAGCACCAAAAGATTCCCTAAAACTTCACATGAGAATGACAATTTGAAAGAGAATGTAAAATAATCATGTTTAAAATTATTAAAGGCCTAAAAGATGTAATTAAAACACCGAGGAAAGAACAAGTCCTATGAAAGGCACTGTTGTATGAGAGTTATAAGCTCAGAATCTGGGACTAAACTGTTGGGTTCAAACCCCATCACTACCACTTATTAGCTGGAAGGTACTACTCATTAGCTTGATTTCTTGATGACTGTGAGCTGAAAGCCCTGGTCTTCCAAGAACGCTTTCCATCCTTCGACCCTGCCTGCCTCTTAGAATTTCCAGGATTAGCTCCTCTCTAACATTCTATCTGCTTTCCACAATTCTTATGTCAATTGGGGTGAGTCACTTAATATTTCTGTACCTCAGGTCCCTCCTGTATAAAATGGGAATATTAATGGTACCCACATCAATGGGGTGTAGTGAGGATGAAATGTGTTAATACATGTAAAGTGCTTAGAACACTGCCTGTCAAGCTATATCACTATATAGATAGATACAATGATATTATATTAGTATACATTACATGTACATATTTTATATATATATATATATATTCTAAATCCATGAATTTAAAAATAGACTGTCAGATACCAGACACAAAAAACCAACCGTATGCTGTTCACAAAAGCCACACTTAAAATCTAAGACTCAGAAAGACTGAAAATAATGGAATGGCAAAAAAATTATACCAGGTAAATATACATTTAAAAAAATTGACAGCACATTACTCAGTAGCCACAACAGAGGCCAAGAGATGGTGTACTTATGTTGATATTAGACAAAAAAAGACTTTAAAATTTTCTGATTTTTTAGGGATAAAGAAGGTCATGGCAAAATGAGAACATGAAAAATTCACCAGAAATATTCAACAGTTCTGATATTCTATGCACCAAACAACACAGTGTAATTGAGAGAATGAGATGGTAAAACAGACAAATTCACATTCAGAATATGGCAGACAAAAATAGAATATGAAAGATTGGAACAACACAATTTAGGTGATTCAGTGTATACCAGAAAAGTCAAGGCTTTCTGACTACAATGTAGTATAATTTGAAACTAGTTAACAAAAAGATAACCTCTCAAAAAACATAAAAACACACTTCTAAATAGTTCATGTGTCAAAAAAGAAACCTTGAGGGAAATGAGTACATATTCAGCATTAAAAGACAAAGACAACAACACATAATAAAACATGTGGGATGCAGCTAAAGCAGAACTTGAGTCATTTATGGTCTTAATTGCATACATTAGAAAAGAAGCCTGAAAAGTAATGAGAAACGCCCATTTTCCAGTTATAAAACATACGACAAACCCAGGAAAGTAGAAGCTGGGACATAATAAAAATAAAAACAGAAATGAATGAAATAGAAAACTAAGAAACAATAGAGAAAAATCACAAAACCAAGAGTTGTTAAAATAAGATGACACAGAATAGCCAAAACAATCTTGAAAAAGAATGAAGTTGGAGGACTTACACTTGTCAACTTCAAATTTACTACAAAGCTATGGAAATCAAGATAGAGTGGCATTAATAAACTGTTACATTAATGGTCAATCGATTTTTAACAAACATGCCAAGAAAATTCAATGGAGAAAGAATAGTTTTTTCTACAAATGGTGCTGGGACAACTAGATATCCACATGCAAAAGGATGAAATTGAACCCCAACTTTACATCATATATAAAAATTAACTCAAAATGGATCATAGATCTAAAACTATAAAACTCTTAGAAAAAACAGGAGTAAATCTTCATGACCTTAGACAATGACTTCTTAGATACAATACCAAAAGCACAAGCAATAAAATAAAAATTTTGATAAATTGGACTTCATCAAAATTACAGAATTCAGCACTTCAAATGATACCATCAAAAAAGTGAAAAGACAACTCACAGACTGCAAGAAAATAGAGTCATATACCTGAAAAAGGACTTGTATCCAGAATATATAAAGAACCCTCACAACTCAGTAATATGAAAATAAATAACTCAAAAATTGGGCAAAGGATTTGAATAGACATTTCTCTAATAAAGATATACAAATGGCGGGGCTGGCCCGGTGGCCGAGTGGTTAAGTTCGCGCGCTCCGCTGCAGGCGGCCCAGTGTTTCGTCGGTTTGAATCCTGGGCACGGACATGGCACTGCTCATCAAACCACGCTGAGGCAGCGTCCCACATGCCACAACTAGAAGAACCCACAACGAAGAATACACAACTATGTACCCGGGGGCTTTGGGGAGAAAAAGGAAAAAATAAAATCTTTAAAAAAAAAAAAAAAAGATATATAAATGGCCAATAAGCACATGAAAAGATGCTCAACATCATTAGTCATTAGGAAAATGCAAAACAAAACCACAAGATACCACTTCACCCCACTAAGATGGCCATAACAAAATAAAATAAAACAGGTAATAACAAGTGTTGATGAGGATGTGGAGAAACTGGAACCCTCATATGTTGCTGGTAGATTATAAAATGGCACAACCACTTTAGAAAACAGTTTGGCAGTTCCTCCAAATGTTAAACATGGAGTTACCAAATGACCAAGCATTCTACTCCTGGGTATATATCCACGAGAAATGAAAACATATGTCTACACAAACTGGTACACGGATATTCATAGCAACATTATTCATAACAGCCAAAAATTGGAAACAATCCAAATACCCATCAACTGGTGAATGGATAAACAAAATGTAGTATATCCATACATGGAATACTTCTCAGCAATAAAGCAGAATGGAGTACTAATATATACTACAATATGGATGAACCTCATAATACGCTAAGTGAAAGAAGCCAGTCATAAAAGACTGCATATCATATGATTCTATTTACATGAAAGGTCTAGAATAAGAAAATCCATACAGACAGAGAGAAGATTAGTGATTTCCTAGGGCTGGAGGAGGGAGGGTGACTGCTTAATGGGTACAGGGTTTCTTTTTAGGGTGATGAAAATATTCTAAAATTAGATTATGGTGAGAACTGCACAGCTTCGTAAATATAATAAAAAACCATTGAATTGTATGCTTTAAGTGGGTGCATTTTATTGTATGCCAATTTTACTCAATACAATTGCATTTTGAAAAAATTAAATAAAATGACATTAAATGCAATGTGGCATCTGAGGTTGGATCCTGGAACAGAAAACCGACATTAGGGAAAAAACTGGTAAAAGCTGAATGATGTCTGTACTGTGGTTAGTAGTGTTATGCTAAACTAACTGTACTAATGCTAATTTCTTAAATGTACATGATTATGTGAGATGTTAACATTAGGGGAGATGGGTGAAGGTTCTACAGGAATCTGTACTATCTTTGCAACTTTTCTGTAAATCTGAAATTATTCCAAAATAAAAGTAAAAGGCAACTACAGCAAACCTTTCGTGTACCTGATACAGAGAGAGAGAGGAGGCACAAATAAATAATCAGGAATGACACATGGGATATAAACAACAGCATAGTGGAGAAATAATCATAATACTAAGTACAATTATGTACCAGTGCTGTGCAAGGTAGGTTCCTTCACTATCACCCCCTGTCAGGTCTCTGGGCTTAGGATGAATTCCACAGTGTGCCACAGTTTGAGATAATGAACAGGCTTTATTGGGGGAAACCTACAACATAAGAGCCACCAAGAAGAGATGAGATATGTGATTCACCGTGCTCCCATCACTGCATGGAGACTCACGTCAGGAACTGGGGGATGAGCTTGTCCGTGGGAGGCCAAGGGACGGCCTGGCAGAGTGATCTGGATTTTAGTGCCCAATGTTTATGGCAGTTGCTGGAGCAACTGGAGCACCCCTAGCACCTGGAGACCTGGGGGAGCCGTGGGCAGCTGCAGGCCCTCCTGCCAAAGGAAGGGAGCTACTGGTTCTGTGGGAAGCTGAGTTTGGGGGCAGCTCCTCCCTCTAGGAGAAGGCAGGGCCAGTCCTAGCTGGCTTCTTGCCCAGTCTACCCAGAGAGCAAGCTCTTAGGGTCATTTGTGCACAATTCTACTTGACACTGATAACCAGTAAATTCAAAACATACAGAAGATGTACAATTTCTTAGAAAAATATAACTTAAAAAACTACTCAAGGAGAAACAGAATTTTCGGTTAGATTCCTAACTTGAATCAGGAGTTTTAAAATCCACCCTCCTCCCCCCAAAAATAAAATAAAACAACCCATTAAGCCCAGAAGATTTTACCAGTCAGACCTAAACTTCAAAGAACAGATAATCATTATCTTAAACAAACTGTTCCAGTGAATATAAAATGCGGGAACACTGCCTACCTCATTCTATGATGGAAAATAATTCTGATGGCAAAATCAGATAAGAACAGTAGGAGAAAGTAAAATTAAAGGTTTATCTCACTTCTAAATATAGATGCAAAACCCCCAAATAAAACATTAGTAAACTGAATCCAGAAATGCCTATTAAAAATACATCATTACTCAGTTGGATTCATCCTAGGAATTCAAAGATGGTTAAAATTAGAAAGTCTATTAATGAGATTTACCATATTAACTGGTTAAAGGAGAAAACCATATGATCATCTCAAAAAATGTATAGAAACTTGTGATAATATTCAACATTGTTTCATAAGTAATACCCATACAAAACTGGAAGTAGAAAGCAATTTTCTTAGCCTGGTTAACGGCAGCTAGCAGGGCCGGCCTCATGGCCGAGTGGTTGTTTGCACATTCCGCTTCGGCGGCATGGGGTTGACCGGTTTGGATCTTGGGCACGGACATGGCACCACTTGTCAGGCCACACTGAGGCAGCATCTCATACGGAAGAACTAAAAGGACGTACAACTAGGATATACAACTACGTCCTCGGGCTTTGGGGAGAAAAAAAACAAAAACAGGAAGGTTGGCAACAGATGTTAGCTCAGGGCCAATCTTCCTCACCAAAAAGCATACCTTTAAAAAAAGGAGAAAAAAAAAAAAACCCAAGGAGAAGCCCATTTTCCTGGCTAGATTATTAAAAAAACAAAACAAAAGTAGCTAGCAAAATTATAGCAATCTTCAAAATTATATAGCAAAAATTATCTATAGTTGTGAAACATTCAGATAAGGAGCACAATGAAGATTTGTTCTATCATCACTTCTATTTAACACTGTACTAGAACTTTTCACTAGTGTGATAAGACAAGAGAAAGAAACAAAATTTACAAAGATTGGAAAGAAAAAAAATAAGAACTACTCAAGAATCTACAAACTACTATAAATAAGGGTTTATCAAGGTTGTTGAATGCAAAACAGTAAAACCGTTGTTGAATGTAAAATCAGTAACATTGCTATTCACCAGTAACAAAAATTATAAAATGTAATTTAAAAAAAAGATATATTTTTCAACGGTAACAATAAAATATAAGGTACCTAGCATTATAAACAAATATATACATATATTTGTTACATATAAATATATGTTATATATAAATATAACAAAAGATGCACAAGACTTTTATCAATAAAATTATAAAACTTTATTGAAGAACATAGTAGAATACCTGAATAGATGGAAATATAAACCATATTTATTGAAGGGAAGATATAATTTTGTAGCAACAGCACTTTCCCCCAAAATCAATCTAATAAATTCAGTACAAGTATAATAAAAATTCTAACAAGACAGTTTTCAGAACTTGACAAGATGCTCCTTAAATTCATACAAAAGGTTAAAGGGTGAACAATAGCCAAACTCTTTTTAAGAGGAAACACAAGACGTGTGTGTGTGTGTGTGGATTGGAGGGACCTGATTCCACAGATATCAACACTTTATTTAAATAATAGTGTGGTATTGGCCCAGGGAAAGACAATTAGGTGAATGGAATAGAACGGAGCATAGAATTAAACTCATTTATATATGATAGTGGTGGCATTTAAATTATAGGAAAGGTACTGAGACAAGTGGCTATCCATAAGGAAAAGATAAAATTAATCCAAACCACACTCCCTACACAAATAATTTCCAGATGGTTTCAAGACCTAAAGCTGAAAAATTAGAAAATTATTGGGAAAAAATATCCCATGATGTTTTAGTGAAATTTGAGTATGGAATTATTTTCTAAGCCAAATTCAACAAGCAGTAATCACAAAGGCAAAACGGATCTATTTTGATTATATTAAAATTAAAAACTTGTTTTAAAACAAGAGGCATGAGCTACAAAGTGAAAAGACAAGCCACCATCCAAGAGAAGATATTTGCTACTCATGTAACCAGTGTAACTAGAAATAAAAATAAAAGATAAATAACGCAAGAGAAAAATGATAAAAAGTAGAAACACGCAATACCCAGGGGACGATCCCCGAGTGGCCGGTAAGCATATGGAACCATCCCCTTTTCAGCCATTTCTATTTCCTCATTTGTGAGTTACCTAGTCATAACCTTTGTAACTTTTCAATTGTGTTTTGTCTAGTTTCTAACTGATTTGTGGGAATTCTTCATGCTTTGAACTTGCTGTTTTGATCTGGCTATTCCAACCTTGCAATGTCGGCTCTGCTGTTTTAACTCTGTTGTTCCTGAGAACAAGTTTTTTACTTAACTTTTTAGATTTAAATATGATTTACATACATTTATGGTTCATGCTTTTTGTGTTCTAAGAAATCTTGTCTACACCAAATTTACAAAGATATTGCCCTACGTTTCCTTGCGGAACTTTTGGACTTTTCACTTTCACATGCAGTAATACGATGTATCTTGAGTTATTTTTTTGCGGTGTGAGGTATGGGTTGAGGTTCATTTTTTCCCAAATAGATAGCCAGTTCTTCCAGAACTTTTTGTTGAAAAGATATTCCTTTCACCATGGAATTACTTTGGTACTTTGACCAAAAATTAACCGGCTAAAAATTGTAGGTTTATTTCTGAACTCTCCTGTTCCATGGATCTTTATACCATATCATCTTGATCACTACAGCTTTACGGAAAGTCTTGTAATTAGCTAACTTAAGTCATCCAACTTGGTAAACTCTCAAGATTGTTCTAGTCATTTTAGGTCCTTTACATAAATTTTAGAATTAGTTCATCAATTTCTACAAAAATCCTTCTGGTAGTTTTTAAACAGTTTTGTTGAGATATGATTCACCCACTTAAAGTGTACAAGTCAAGTGTAAAATTTAAGTATACAATTCAAAGTGTACAATTCATGCAACAATTTTTGGTATATTACTTTATTAACGTTTAAAGTTGTGGTAAAATATATGTAACATAATATTTGCCATTTTGATCATTTTTAAGTAAACAATCCAGTGGCATTAAGTACATTCACAATGTGGTACAAACATCACCGATACCTATTTCTGGAGCATCTTCATCATTCTAAACAGAAATTCTATAACCAGTATGCAATAACTTCCCATTCTCCCTCCTCCTCACCCCTGGTAATCTCTAATCCACTTTCTCTCTCTCTGAATTTGTTTATTCTAGATATTTCATATAAGTGTAATCATACAGTATTTGTCCTTTTGTATCTGGCTTATTTCATTGAGTACAATGTTTTCAAGATTCATTCACGTTATAGCATTCCTTTTTTATGGCTGAGTAACCCATGGTTTGTATGACCACGTTTTATTCATCAATTCATCTGTTGATAGACACTTGGGTTATTTGCACCTTTTGGCTATTGAGAATAACGCTGCAATGAATATTGGCATACAAGTGTCTGTTGAAAGTCCCTGCTTTCAATTCCTTTGGGTCTCTGCCTGGGAGTGGAATTGCTGGGTCATATGGTAATTCTATGTATAACTTTTTGAGAAACTGCCAAACTGTTTCTATAGCAGTTGCACCATTTTACAATGTACAGCAATGTACAAGGGTTCCAATTTCTCCACATTCTTGTCAACACTGGTTATTTTCTGTTTTTTGTTTTGTTTCTCATTATAGCCATTTTAGGAGGTGCAAGGTAGTATCTCATTGTTGTTCTGACTTGCATTTCTCTAATAACTAATGATTTGGGGCATCTTTTATTGTGCTTATTGGTCATTTACATATCTTCTTAGAGAAATGTCTATTTCTCTTTTGCCCAGTGTTTAATTGGGTTGTTTGTCTTTTTGTTGTTGAGTTATAAGTGTTCTTTGTACTTTTTGGATACAAGTCCCTTATCAGATATATGATTTGCAAATATTTTCTGCCATTCTCTAGTTTTTCTTTTCACTTTCTTGACAATGTCTTCGACGTACGAAGGTTTTTAGTTTTGACAAAGTCCAATTTATCTATATTTTCTTTTGTTGATCATGATTTTGGTGTCATATCTACATGCTGATATTTTTACCGGGATCGCATTGAATCTTTAAATCCATTTTGGAAGAAATGACATTGTGACACTGTGATTTAAATAATAAATATATATTTGGTCTTCTGTTTCTGGCACAAAGATGCTAAAGCCCTTGGGGTTTCCTAAGTTATAAGAGTGATAAAGGTAACTTGATATTCATAAGAAACCCCTTTCAACCATGCCTGAGTTTACCTTAATGAGGTAACTTTTGGAAAGTACTAAGGATGGGGGCTCGTTGCCAGGGGAACCAACCATGTGATTAGAGGTTTGGGCTGGAGATTGAATTCACCTACCAATGGCCAATGATTTAATCAATTATGCCTATGTAACAAGGCCTCCATAAAAGTCCCAAAAGGACAGGGTTTGTGTTGATGAACATGTGGAAGTGGTGGGAGAATGGCATGTCTGGAGAGAGCCTGGGAACTCTGCACCCCTTCCCACATACCTTGCCCTATGCATCTCTTGCATCTGCCTGTTCCTGAGTTATATCCTTTTAGAATAAACTGGTAAATGTTCCTCTGAGTTCTGTGAACCACTCTAGCAAATTAATTGAACCCAAGAAAGGGGTTGTAGGAACCTCCGATCTATAGCTGGTCAGTGAGAGGCATAGGTAACAAGCTGGACTTGCCGTTGGCATTTGAAGGGGGGTGGGCAACCTTGTAGGACTGAGTCCTTAACCTGTGGAATCTGATGCTTTCTCTAGGTGGACAGTGTCAGAACTGAATTGAGTTGAATTATAAGACACCCAGCTGGTGTCAGAGAGTTGCTAGATGGTGTGAACAATAAAACACACGTCAGAGACATCCTATCAGTATCAGATCTTCTAACCCATGAACATGGTATGCCTTTTAAAATTTGTTAGGTCTTCTTTATCTTGTCTCAGACATGTTTTATAGTTTTCAGTGTAGAGGTTTTGTACCTATTTTATTAAATTTATTCCTGGTTATTTTATGCTATTTTAAATGGCACTGTTTCCCAAATTTTATTTTTGAATTGTTTTTTACTAGTATGTAGGAATACAATTTATTTTTCTTATTGATCTTGTGTCCTGCAAAAATCCTAAATTCAGCTATTAGCTCTAGTAGTCTTTGTAGAGTCCTCAGAATTTTGTACATGGATCATTTGCAAATAAAATGTTTTCCTTCTTCTTTTCCATGTGTATACCTTTTCTTGCCTTTCTGCACTGGTTAGGACCTCAACTTCAGTAATGAATAGAAGGTGTGCAGTGATAGCAAACATCCTTACCTTGTTCCTGATATGGCGGGGGGGGGGGGGGGGGGGGGAAACCAATAATTTTTTATTTTTTGGGGTTAAAAAAAGAAAAAAAAAGAAAAAAATTTTTTTTTTCAAAAAT